>NW_020633119.1:0-1236 GCF_003573695.1 Papaver somniferum
TTTTGGCTTTGTTAATCATCTGACCAGAGCTATGTTGATATTTTTCAATCAGCTTGAATAGACAAAGCAAAGTCTTCTTAGCTCCATTGCAGAATAAGAAAACATCATCAGCAAAAAATAAGTGAGTTGGGTATATTCCATTCCTGACTACCATTGGAGTTATTTGCCCTGTATTAACCAAATTTGTGATATTCCTACTCAATACATCCTCCATCAAAATAAATAAGATAGGGGATAATGGATCACCCTGCTTAAGACCCCTATGCATTGAGAAAAAACCACATGGTCCTCCATTGATCATTACTGATAATTTTGCAGATTCAAAAATGCTTAACAACCAATTACACCAAGATGAAGAAAATCCATATTTGCGCATAACTTTAAGAAGAAAAGTCCAACTTACAGAATCATAAGCCTGAGATATGTCCAGTTTCAAAGCCACATTACCACCTCTTCTCTTTTTCCTCATTTCATTAACCATCTCTGAAGCTAGAAGTATTTGTTCTTGAATGCTTCTCCCTTTAACATAAGCAGCCTGTTGTGATGAAATTAACTTCTCCATGAGTCCATTCATTCTGACAAAAATTATCTTTGTGAAAATTTTGAATAATACATTACTCAATCCAATTGGTCTGTATTGACTTGGTTTCTTAGCACCTGCACATTTAGGAATGAGGGTTAGGAAATTTGAATTTAGGCCCTTGGGGATGAACCTTCTTCTCCAACACAATTGTATGGCATCTTTTAAATCCAACTGAATTATATCCCAGCAACTTTTATAAAATGATCCAGGAAATCCATCTGGACCAGGTGCACTATCTGAGTTCATTTCAAAAACAATTTTCTTGATTTCTTCTGTGGTGGGAATGGAGTCCAACATTTCTTGATCTTCATTTGTAATAACTGAAGGAATAACATCCAAAAATTCTTCAGAAACATCCACATCTTGAGCTTCAAATTTTTGTTGAAAATGTTTGACTAAAATGTTTGCAATTTGAGATTGATCACTAATAATATTTCCATATGCATCTTCTAGTTCACTGATTGTATTTCTTGCTTGTCTAATCTTCGTTCTAGCATGGAAGTATGCAGTGTTTGCAGAACCATCTTTAATCCATTTTACTCTGGATTTAAGTCTCATAAGAGTATTTGCTTGAACTTCTCTTGTTGCATATTCATTTTGAGCTGCTACTAAGTTCGCTAAGAGATCTTCATTTAAGAGATTTTGATCAGATA
>NW_020633120.1:0-480 GCF_003573695.1 Papaver somniferum
ATAGAAAATAAAATCCTAACTCACTGTCGCAGGCATCGTCGGTTGCATTTAGCATATGCAACAAGCCTTTAAACCCCTAGGTGGCCCTAGTGGACGAGTTATAGTCTCGGGAGGGCTTACAAGAGATATACCCACAAAACCTTTACTTCAGACCCTAACTATCTACGCAGAACCTTGGAAGGCACTAAAGAATCTCCTTGGTTGGCATACTTATTGACTATAAGCGGAAGTACCCTGATGCGAAATTCCAATTGATGTACACGAGTTTGCACTCAAGCATACTAAAATTCATATATAAGTCACAGAGCTCTACTCAGATAGTCACACTATGGACATCAATATCCGGAGTCAAACTTATCACATGGATACATCAAGAAGATGGATATAGAGAAAAACATAGATGGTTTTCGATGTTGACTAAGGTGAACGGTGTTTCTCATATCTTTCTGAAAGCCTCTGCCAAAATGAACCTATCCTAAT
>NW_020633120.1:491-1000 GCF_003573695.1 Papaver somniferum
AAAACATAGATGGTTTTGATGTTTACTAAGTGAACGGCGTTTCCCATATCTGTCTGAAGGCCTCCGCCAAAATGAACCTATCCTAATGGATTGAGGTACTAGTCTGACTAATATCAACACACTGGCATATACAAGGGAACCAGTGGTCGATAACCTAACTCTAGGTCAACATAACTGGCATATACAAGGGTACCAGTGGTCGACTTTATTAAATTTATTCCTTTTGGTCAAATGGTCTGGTCTCAATTTCTTTTTCTTTCTTTTTTCCAATTTTTTTTTCATGGTATCTCAATCACTCTAATTCGCCCTAGCATTGGTAACAACTTGAATCGTGAGCCCCACCAAATCACTTAGAAACATATTTAAAAAGAAAAATAAAAACAGAAGTGAAAAGGACTCAACGAGATATGGCGAAACTACCATGTTATTTCTAACACCTGAGCTCTGTGCTTTTATGAATAGACTCTTTAGATGTTTCCATCTAATCAGATTGGTTCCTCAACTCCTAC
>NW_020633121.1:0-109 GCF_003573695.1 Papaver somniferum
GACTTATCTATGTAGGCTAGAAATCAAGACTTATAGTTTTGATCACTAACATTGACAAACATGCTTGAGATAGCAACGCATGCGAGGTTGACCGAGCTATGATCTAACA
>NW_020633121.1:137-442 GCF_003573695.1 Papaver somniferum
ATTAGTATAGTCGTTCATATACTCAACACAAGAACTTGTGGAATATATGAAAACTCAAGTAGACTAATTACAAGAGAACTTATAATTAATCTAATTGGAATACAAACACCCAAACTAATCAGAAAAGTAATAAATTTAATTTTCAAAGGATTTGCTCGACAAAAGAATACTTTCGAAGCAAATAACTAAATAACCAACCAAGATGATTAATTTAGTTCATAATGCTCAACATATAGCATCTTATGGAACAACCAACAAAGCCAATAAGAATAATCGACTTAGTTGTATCGTGCTCAACATAAGAC
>NW_020633121.1:453-1000 GCF_003573695.1 Papaver somniferum
TAGCATCTTATGGAACAACCAACAAAGCCAATAAGAATAATCGACTTAGTTGTATCGTGCTCAACATAATACACACAATGGAGCCTTCATGGTAAAACATAACAAAATGGATCAATGAAGATCAATACCGTGGATAACATACAAGGATCTATTCTACTTTCCATCATAATGACATAATAGACTTTATCCTTGTCAAACAAAAGATTTTATCCTATTTTCCATCAAATACATGACTGCATAGGTATAACTTTTGTAATTGTCAAAAGTCCATTCGTCCTTTCATCAATACGAATACCAATTCATGAACGACTTTACTTTTGACAACATGTGGGACCTTCAAGTTCACGGACGCAAACAATACATATCCCATAATCAAATTGCAATATCACAAAATCATAATGATCAATACTGCAATAACATCATTCTCCAACTATTTTTAGAATTTAATACCAATAAACCTAAAAAATAACATAAGAAGATGAAAACAAAAATAGCTATCTGTAGTCACAATCATCGCTATTCACGGCACTAGTTATTCTTCCAACTA
>NW_020633122.1:0-349 GCF_003573695.1 Papaver somniferum
ATAGATCCACAAAGTTAATTACTCCTAATAACAATTGTTCCTATTCCATGGTCGAATCCACGACTGGTCCCATGGAATGGTAATAACAATTGCTCTTATTCCATGGTGCTCTTATTCCATGGTCGAATCCACGACTGGTCCCATGGAATGGCAATAAAAATTGTTCTGATTCTATGATCGAATCCACGGCTTGATCTCATAGAATATCAATAACTATATTATCTCATTACTCCGATTTCATGATCGAATCCACAACTGGTCTCATAAATGGTAATAGATAAATCTTAATTACTCTGATTCTATGGTCGAATCTACGATCCCATGGAATGGTAATGCTCACTTTATTATT
>NW_020633122.1:374-557 GCF_003573695.1 Papaver somniferum
ATTTCATGATCGAATCCACAACTGGTCTCATAAATGGTAATAGATAAATCTTAATTACTCCAATTCTATGGTCGAATCTACGATCCCATGGAATGGTAATGCTCACTTTATTATTCTGAATTCATAGTCGAATCCTCAGCTGATCCTATGAATTAATAATAAACATCTTATTACTCAGTTTTG
>NW_020633122.1:643-1000 GCF_003573695.1 Papaver somniferum
GAATTCCACAATTAGTAATAAATAATCAACAACCGGGCGTTTGACCTACCTCTAAGTAATCCCCGATTCAAATGGTGAAAGTGTATTCAACGACGATGCACTAATAGTCACCGTACGAACGAGTATTTCAAAATACAACGAAACGATGAACCTATGCAAAATAGGGAAGAAAATAATAAATAATTAAAAATATTGACCAAGGTGCTGGGAACACGGACACACGACCTACTGACCGTGCCGTGGTCAGTTCCACGTCGTTTTTATATTTTTAATACATTTTTATTATTTTCCGTGATTTGTTGAAAATTCTCTCATCTGATCAAATTTCCTTCGTCTCGAGGAAACTCCTCGGTTTCA
>NW_020633123.1:0-390 GCF_003573695.1 Papaver somniferum
AAAGGATAAATTCGTAAACTTATAATTATACGAAACTCCGATTCAGCAATCGGACGTGAGTATCGAGACATGAGTCTCTCATCGAATTCTCAACGGAGAGTACTTTCTCTCAGAGTACATGTAGATATGTAGTCTCACGACTGGACAACGACATATCTCATGAATACTGAATACTTTCAGTGATTACTTCTATATAGTATCACGAGATGGACGGCTCCTAGACAGCTTGCTCTGCTAGTATAGAGCGATAACATCTTCAGGAACAAACAACGAGTTTACCCTGACTATATAAAGGATATGACTTACCGACAAGCTCATATCGGGATAATTAATGTTCCTAGACAGCTTGCTCTGCTAGTATAGAGCTACAAAGTTAATTATTCTTAATTA
>NW_020633123.1:459-1000 GCF_003573695.1 Papaver somniferum
TAATTAAGATTGATTCTGCCGTGACATTCACTACTGAATTCCCGGAATAATCTATTATTGCTCCTATTCCATGGTCGAATCCACAACTGGTCCCATGGAATGGCAATAACAATTGCTCATATTCCATGGTCGAATCCACGACTGTTCCCATGGAATGACAATAACAATTGTTCTGATTTTATGATCGAATCCACAGCTTGATCTCATAGAATAGCAATAACTATATTATTTCATTACTCCGATTTCATGATCGAATCCACAACTGGTCTCATAAATGGTATTAGATAAACCTTAATTACTCCGATTCTATGGTCGAATTTACGATCCCATGGAATGGTAATGCTCACTTTATTATTCTGAATTCGTAGTCGAACCCTCAGCTGATCCTATGAATTGATAATAAACATCTTATTACTCAGTTTTGTGAATTATTCTCCACTGAATTCCACAATTAGTAATAAATAATCAACAACCGGGCGTATGAGCTACCTCTAAGTAAGCCCTGATTCGAATGGTGAAGGTGTATTCAACGATGATACAC
>NW_020633124.1:0-333 GCF_003573695.1 Papaver somniferum
GAGCAGAAGCGTGAAAGAGAAAAGAAGAAAAATTCCCGAGAAAATATTGAAGATATTCCGAAGTTATTACGGTGTTTTCTTGACCCTGTGAAGGGTATAAATAGGTGATGCAAGTTTCAGGATGAAGGAAAGATAGTTTGGGAGAGTTTTAGAGCACTAGAAAGTCGAAAAAAAATCAAGTTACAGAGCTGCCATTTTTCTGCTGCTGCTGAAGAACACGAAGAACATTGACCCACACAAGCAGTCGTTTATGCTACAGTGATTGCGACTGTTGTCGGACAGTCTTAAGAGCTACAGTTTCAGCGACTGTCGCCCTACAGTCTTATTTGTTAC
>NW_020633124.1:344-1001 GCF_003573695.1 Papaver somniferum
TCAGAGACTGTCGCTGGACAGTCTTATTTTGCTACAGTTTCAGCGACTGTCGCAGGACAGTCTTATTTGTTACAGTGACAGCCGAGGGTCGTAGTTCTATGGTTTGTAACAAATATAATTGTTACAAACCCGGTTTTGAATTATTTCTCCCTTTTCATCATTTGTAAACCCATCTTTGAGCATAAATGAAATCAACTTTTGAGCGTATTTCCAACATGATGAGAGGCTAATTTCTACCACAACCAAGGCAGTGAGGAAGCTATTTACGCATGAATAATTGGTAATCATTTATTTCCTCTAATTTATAATTTATGATTCACTCAATCACTGTTTTTGCAGAGTTTTTAATTGTTTGCAAAAAAATTTCTTCATTAGTTGTGATTCAATTAGATAGGTTATGCTTTGTTTAGATAATCTATGCTTAGGGATACAATTAATTTTTGAGAATTTTCCAGATTATTTGTGAATTAAGAAATAAGAGTCTTAAAAGATAATTCGAGTTTTGGATTGTTTACCATAATTTATTCATGTGTAATAGTGAAATCAGTGTCTTGGTTGTTTTCTAATATCTTGAAGTCAATTTTGTAATAAGTTTTCTTTGTTTTTAAATTTTTATTAAGTCTAAAATTCATTGCCTTCACAAGTCTTAAAACAACC
>NW_020633125.1:0-627 GCF_003573695.1 Papaver somniferum
TTAAGTAACATTTCTATATTCTACCGCTCAAACTGCTTCCCATTATCAGATACCAACTGTGCAGGAATTCCAAATCTGCAAATGATATTTTTTCGAATATGAATGTATAGATATCTTTGTCGCGAATATGTTGTAATGCCTTCACTTCTGTCCATTTTGTGAAATAATCTGTTGCGACTATTAAGTATCTTCTTTGTCCAGTTCCTGGTAAGAATGGCCCCACAATGTCTAAGCCCCATTTTCCAAAGGGCCATACACCGGTTGAAGATGACAATGGTGCTCCTGGTGCATGTATTTTCTTTCCATGTCGCTGACAATCTTCGCAGCGTCTTGATATTTGTTTTGCATCTTCATGCATGTATGACCAATAATAACCTTGCATTTTTGCTCTATGTGCCAAAGATCTTCCTCCACTATGATTGCCAGCATCTCCACTATGTAAAATTTTCAGCACCTTTTCTCCTTCCTCTCATGTCAAACATCTGAGTGATGGTCCACTAAAGGATTTTCGGTATAGCAACCCATCTCTTAATTCATAATTCGTTGCTCGGCTTTTTAACTTGTGTGTTTCCAATCTATTTCTTGGTGTTTCTCCTTTCGCCAAATATGCGTGAAGTTCCATTCTCC
>NW_020633125.1:638-1000 GCF_003573695.1 Papaver somniferum
TGTGTGTTTCCAATCTATTTCTTGGTGTTTCTCCTTTCGCCAAATATGCATGAAGTTCCATTCTCCAGTCTGCGACATTGTTTATTTGTTCTTCTTTTTCATTATCTATCATCATCACATCCACATCTTCCTCTTCTTTATTTATTGATGGTGACAGAAGTGTTTGTATTTTTATGCATCTCGCAGTTGGATCTGTCATCATGCTTGGGATGAAAGCAAAAGCGTCTGCGAGTCTATTATCCTTTCTTGAAATGTGCCTCCATTTTATCTTTGGGATTTTCGCTGATAATTCTTCAACCAGCTTCTTGTATTTCTTCAAGGATGGTTCATTTGTAGTATACTCTCCTTTTATTTGGCGAATA
>NW_020633126.1:0-447 GCF_003573695.1 Papaver somniferum
TGGACGACATGATTATGTTCATGTTCTCCCAAGGCTTCGAGAAAACGAGAGACATGTTCCCGAGCATTGCCAGTTCCATCATACAAGGTGAAAGTTGGAGAAACGTAACCTTTGGGGAGTGGAATCCTCTGCGTAGCGGCAGGATAAGGAGGTTGATGACGATGGTCATGCGATGTCTTGCCTTTTCCATGGTTCTCTAAGAGGTGCTCCAGATCCTCGCGACTGATGAAATTCGGTGATCCCTTCGCTGATGAGTTGTCTGCAGCAGTTTTGTGGACTTCGTCGACTTCTACTGTATGGATTGGAATTACTTCCGGGCCATCGTCCGAGGATATATCCTCCTCCTTTCCCTTCTCTTGAGTCTTCTCTAACATCTTGTCAGTAAGAGTTTTGAGATAATTACACAGCTCTTTCTGTGTAGCAGCCATGTCAGTCTGGTTCTTTGCA
>NW_020633126.1:458-1000 GCF_003573695.1 Papaver somniferum
ACATCTTGTCAGTAAGAGTTTTGAGATAATTATACAGCTCCTTCTGTGTAGCAGCCATGTCAGTCTGGTTCTTTGCAAGAGTCTCCTGCGCTTTGATAAGATCAGCAATGGTAGGCGGTGGATCTCCTCTGACTTCTTCAGGGTGTCTTCCGGACAGTGGATGACCTTCGGTGTGAGGAGGAGTAGTGTCACCACCATCAGTGTTGGAGGTCGGAATTGTCTCTCGGATATTCTGATTGTTGTTGTTGCTAGTGCTAGCACGGTTTGTGTTTGGATTCGTAATTGAACCTGACCTGAGATCAACCATATTGTGAAATTGTGAGATTGCAACCGAGAGAATGATCTCCCACTATGGTCGCCAATCTGTAGATGGGGAAAAACGATTTGATGGTTTTTAAGGAATTGAGGAGTCGACCGTACGGAGGAGACTCCTCGAACCGAGCGAAATGTTAAACCTCACACAGATGCACCGCTGCAAAGGGGGTGCTTTAGATTCGAGAGATCAATCTATAGTACTCCGACCTAAATCAAGATAATGACCG
>NW_020633127.1:0-601 GCF_003573695.1 Papaver somniferum
TTCTCCAGAAGGATTAAAGATGGCTTTTTCATTCAGATTGGAATTTGCATCCACTAATAATGAAACAGAATATGAAGCTGTGATACATGCCTTATAATTCGCAATAGAAATGAAACTAGAAAATGCCAGGATCACTAGTGATTCGCAGCTAGTTATTCTCCAAATAAAGGGAGAGTATACTACAAATGAACCATCCTTGAAGACATACAACAAGCTGGTTGAAGAATTGTCAGGGAAAATCCCAAAAATAAAATGGAGGCACATTTCAAGAAAGGATAACAGATTCGCAGACGCTTTTGCTTTCATCTCAAGCATGATGACAGATCCAACTGCGAGATGCATAAAAATACAAACACTTCTGTCACCATCAGTCAATAAAGAAGAAGAAGACGTGGATGTGATGATAATCGACAATGAAGAAGAAGAACAAATGAACAATATCGCAGACTGGAGAATGGAACTCCATGCATATTTGGCGAAAGGAGAAACACCAAGAAATAGATTGGAAACACACAAATTAAAAAGCCATGCAACGAAATTTGAATCAAGAGATGGGTTGCTATACCGAAAATCCTTTAACGGACCATCACTCAGATGTTTG
>NW_020633127.1:612-1000 GCF_003573695.1 Papaver somniferum
TTAAAAAGCCGTGCAACGAATTATGAATTAAGAGATGGGTTGCTATACCGAAAATCCTTTAACGGACCATCACTCAGATGTTTGACACGAGAGGAAGGAGAAAAAGTGCTAAAAATGTTACATAGTGGGGATGCTGGCAATCATAGCGGAGGAAGATCTTTGGCACATAGAGAAAAAACGCAAGGTTATTACTGGACATACATGCAAGAAGATGCAAAACGAATATCAAGACGTTGCGAAGATTGTCAGCGGCATGGAAAGAAAATACATGCACCTGGAGCACCACTATCATCTTCAACCAGTGTGTGGCCTTTTGGAAAGTGGGGCTTAGATATTGTGGGACCATTTTTACCAGGTTCTGGACAAAGAAGATATTTAATAGTCGCAA
>NW_020633128.1:0-608 GCF_003573695.1 Papaver somniferum
CAGTTGCGGCATTTCTCACATCATTCTCTATTTTGCAGAGAATATTTGAGAAGAGGCAAGATGTAGGATCAGAATCTCGCAACAATTATGTCTTAGCGAAACTATCAATGGTATTGCACAATAGTGTCGCAGAACAATTTCAGAAACGACGTCAACAAGGATCATGAGAAAGATGTGATAGTCTTGCGAAAATTAGAGAACTTGCGAAGTTAACATTTGTAAGGTTGCGAGAATGTCGCAAACCATATCCGAAAATAAGGACAGATTAGCTGTCATCCACTATGTATTTCGTTATAAATAGTCATTCGAGTTGCAAAGGAGGGAGATATCTTTTTTGAGTAAGAAACAAGTAAATAGGAGAGAGAAAGTTCAGAGCAGAGTTCATTCTTGATTTCTTTATCTTTCTTGTAAGAACATTCAAAAATTAATCAATAAAATTAAGAGTGTAAACCTAAAAATGAGTTGATCAACAATGAAATCATATGAGGGGTGTAGTGTAGGATTTCCTGCAACTACATAAAGGCGCTAGAAACAGGGAATTGAAGATCGAAAGTTGAAGATTGTTGGTTGAGAATATTCAAATCAAGAAAGTGATTAAATAAATCAGT
>NW_020633128.1:619-1000 GCF_003573695.1 Papaver somniferum
ACTACAGAGCTACAAAAGTTTATGTATTTATTTTTGTATTCCATATGTATTGATAGTTTGTCACTAAAATTGACAAAGGGGGAGATTATTAGAGCACTGCTCGGTCGAACTCGCATGCGTTGCTATCTCAAGCATGGTTGTCAATGTTAGTGATCAAAACTATAAGTCTTGATTTCTAGTCTAGTATAGCTAAGTCTTGGATTAGGATAGAAAGTGTACTTGAGCTCAAGAACTCCATGGAAATCATCATACAAGACGAAGAACTACTCCAGAAACTGGTGGAACTTCATCGACTAAAAGGTATGTGGACACTTGAACTTATCTATCGCTCAAAAGTCTATCTACTCTATCTCCTATCTTGAGACAAAAGTTGTTTTGCTA
>NW_020633129.1:0-129 GCF_003573695.1 Papaver somniferum
CCATCTAGGCCTGGAGAACTATCAGGTTCCATATCAAAGACAGTTTGCTTGATTTCTTCTACAGTTGGTAAAGCATCCAACATTTCTTGATCTTCTGGAGTAATGACATTTGGTATCACTTCTAATAAT
>NW_020633129.1:329-492 GCF_003573695.1 Papaver somniferum
TTGTTAATGCATCTTTTGCATTGGGTAAGACTATTCCTGAAAAGGACATTGTGATGAAAATTTTCAGATCGCTGCCATCTAGATACGATTCTAAGAAGCATGCCATCGTTGAGGGAAATAATCTAGATAATCTCTCCAGAAATACACTGGTTAGGAAGCTTAA
>NW_020633129.1:692-1000 GCF_003573695.1 Papaver somniferum
CTTTGTTACCAAGCTAACATTGATTGCAAACCCTGATTTGAAAGACTATATAAGGGAGAACTCTAGCAACTGGGAAACCTAATCCCCACACCTCCTGTGTGATACTAGTTGTATTAGCTAGAGTTGATTCTCCTTTAACCTTTGGTTTCTTCTTAAAAAACCAGGTTAACGACTTAAAGACTTCATCGGGATTGGGAATCCATACCGATACTACTTTCTCGTAGTTGTGTGATCTGACCTTGCTGATTCTATCGTTTTGAGTACAATCGTAACGATTGGTTTGAGATTTATATCTCTGATAGGCAAGA
>NW_020633130.1:0-843 GCF_003573695.1 Papaver somniferum
AAATTATGATGCTAGAAAGAACGTTGTTGTTGATGAGGCTTCCACTGAGGCGTCTTCGGAGGGTTTTGAGAGGGCCATGATGCACGATGGTAATGATGCTACACTTGACTGGATGATGAGGAAGAATTTAATGTTCGTGCAAAAAACCCTGCTCCAGTGATCCATGGTGAGAAGAGTTCTGATGCTTTCACCCGTCAGAAGATGCAATTAACGTCCCATGATGAGGTTGCAGAGATCTGAGAGAAGGATTTGGGAGACACTTCCACTAGACTTTTATTCGATCCCCCGTCTTTTGTTGCTGCTATGATGGCAATTGCCGATGGGTACCAATACGGTTTCCCTCAGCATCGGATTCTTGAGGTAAGGCGTCGAAAATTCCCTCTGAGCCGAATGATCTAATTTTGTGGATTTTTTACTTACAGTTATAGCTTATCTGTTATTAATGCAGATGATGAGAAGCGAACATTGTAATCATACCTTGTACCAGTTCTTCAAGGCGAAGGCCCTTAAGTTGAAGGCAAAGCTTCGTCACAGAGAAGGTGAATTGACCGCTGCTGAGGTACTCATCGCTTCTAAGGACAAGGAGATATTGGAATTGAAGAATCGGCTGAAGGGGAAAGAGAGGCTTGGTGCTGAAGAGGAGAAGTTTCATATTGAGCTTGCACTGGTTCGTGGTGATTTGGAGAAGGCTCATAATGACGCTTTTCCTTCCAATGGCTTGTTTTATCTCTATTTCCCTCTTCATATCTCCCTTTCGTCTTCTTAGCGTGTTGTCTGAGTCTCCCTGCCCTATCTTCAACAGGTAATGTCAGAGAGCTGACATGGCTTCGGAGTGAGAGGACT
>NW_020633131.1:0-476 GCF_003573695.1 Papaver somniferum
CCGTAGTTCGATCACGACCATCCACCTTCGCAAGCTTGGATGAAGGGTGTAGATTGTAGTTGCAGGAAATCCTACACTACACCCCTCATATGATTTCACTAACATTCAGCTCATTTTAGATTAACAATCTTAATTTTATTGATGAATCTTTAAACAATCTTACAAGAAAAGATAAAGGAATCAAGAATAACCCTTGCTGTATATTTTCTCTCTCTCATATTTACTTGTTTCTCACCCAGAAAAAGATCTCCCTCTTTCCTCACAGTTGAACGACTATTTATAAGGAAATAGTGGATGACAGCTAATCTGTCCTTTATTTTCGGATATGGCTTCCGATATTCTCGCAACCTTACAAATGTTAATCTCGCAAACTCTCTAATTTTCGCAGGACCATCATATGTTTCTCATGATTTTAGCTGACGTCGTTTATTATATCGTTTCTGAAATTGTTCTGCGACGCTGTTGTGATGTGTTGT
>NW_020633131.1:487-1000 GCF_003573695.1 Papaver somniferum
CTGACGTCGTTTATTATATCGTTTCTGAAATTGTTCTGCGACGCTGTTGTGTTGGGTTGTTGATAATTTTGCTGAGACATCATTGCTGCGAGATTATGATCCTACATAGATATAGACTAAACAGGTACCAAGAGTATCAACGAGATCACTGTAGGCCCACCTATGCGATGCAAGATCGGCCTAGGCCAACCATGGATGAACGCCTCGAAACGCGCGCCCATAGGAGCCATGTCGACACGGCTTCCAAATCCTTCACGAAAATGGATTTATGTCGCAAATCGATCACGACCACTCATCTTTGCCAGATAAATTGAGTGGCCTAGATCGCACCTCCACAAGATGAAGTGGCATGGACTTGTACACCGGCAAGCCGTCTACACGCATGCCCGGTCGATCCCACCAAAAGAGGTGTCCATGCTTGATTTCGGTCAAGCAAAAAGTGATGCTTGCGCACCTATTTAAAACCCTAAAATCCATCAACGGTCGCAAACACGTGTCGCAGATCATCTCGTC
>NW_020633132.1:0-109 GCF_003573695.1 Papaver somniferum
ACAGGAACCAATTGATAACCCGGACTTATATTCCCGAAGAAGAACCTAGTATTATAAATTACCTCACAATAATCTTAATCGACGCGACGAAAGAAGATATTGTGGAATC
>NW_020633132.1:309-425 GCF_003573695.1 Papaver somniferum
AAGTGGTGAGTGTTCTACTCACCCCATCACTATTTAATTGTAGTAATGAGTGCAACCTCAATATATTAACTTTATAATATGAGGTTTGCACAAAACTCATCATGAAATGTACTTCA
>NW_020633132.1:436-712 GCF_003573695.1 Papaver somniferum
AATAACCTTGTTTCGTCACCCAATGTTAAAAGTGGTGAGTGTTCTACTCACCCCATCACTATTTAATTGTAGTAATGAGTGCAACCTCAATATATTAACTTTATAATATGAGGTTTGCACAAAACTCATCATGAAATGTACTTCATGATGAAAAGGTTGCTCAAGTTGATTCTTATTTGTTTTGAATTGTTTTCTGGTTTTCGTATGGAATCCACTCTTATATGAAGAACTGATAGTTTAAGGTTTTAGTTATTTTTGAATAGCTCCAGAAAAAAA
>NW_020633132.1:723-1000 GCF_003573695.1 Papaver somniferum
GGTTGCTCAAGTTGATTCTTATTTGTTTTGAATTGTTTTCTGGTTTTCGTATGGAATCCACTCTTATATGAAGAACTGATAGTTTAAGGTTTTAGTTATTTTTGAATAGCTCCAGAAAAAAAACCGAGACTATTTTTACCACGGGCTCTTGTGAATGACATATTGTCATTATCTTTTCAGCACACCTATATAGTCTCTGGCCAAGTTCTACCATGTCCGAAACAAATTCTTGTGGGTATCAACATTCTTTGTGCTCAAAACCTTGATTTCTCCTTAC
>NW_020633133.1:0-417 GCF_003573695.1 Papaver somniferum
GTCTTTTTTGCTTCTCTTTTGGCTTTAAGCTTTGATTCCAAGTCTTTAGTATCCAACTTCAAAACTTTAATACAAAGACACACCCAAAGAAACGTAAAAAGAACAAATGAAATAATAAAAAAAAACCTAAAAATTCTACCTAAGCACAAATCTGCGTCAGCGGCGCCAAAATGATAATATTTTTTGATGATGTTGTAGTAATGAGTTTCATACTATCGGACTTGTGAATATTAAATTTAAAGATTTAATAAAATTATATACAAAAATATTAACAAAGTGGGCGAGAGGTATGAGAAAATAACCAAGACACTGATTCCACTATTACACATGAATTAATGATGGTAAATAATCCAAAACTCTAATTATCTTTTAAGTCCTTTATATCTTAACTCACTAATAATCAAGCAAATTCTCAAA
>NW_020633133.1:428-1000 GCF_003573695.1 Papaver somniferum
AGTAAATAATCCAAAGCTCTAATTATCTTTTAAGTCCTTTATATCTTAACTCACTAATAATCAAGCAAATTCTCAAACATCAATTGTCATAGATTATCTAAACAAAGCATAACCTATCTAATTGAATCACAACTGATTAGGAAAATTACGCAAATAATTTAAAACTCTGCAAAAGCAGTGATTGAGTGAATTATAATTAAATATTAGAGAAAATAAAATAGTTACCAATTATTCATGCGTAAATAGCTTCCTCATTGCCTTGGTTGTGGGAGAATTAGCCGCTCATCATGTTGGAAACACGCTCAAAAATCATTATTATTGCTCAAAGGGTGTTTACAAATGATGAAAATGGAGAAATAATTCAAAACCGGGTTTGTAACAATTATATTTGTTACAAACCAGAGAACTATGACCCACAGTATGTGTCACTGATGTTGTTGCTCTAAGACCCACGGTTCTGTGTCGCAAACGCTGACAAATAAGTTTGCCTCTGATGTACGATCCACGGATGTGAGTCGTTGTTACTGTTGGAAAACGACGGTCTTGGATGGTCAGTTCTTCGTGTTCTTCAT
>NW_020633134.1:0-550 GCF_003573695.1 Papaver somniferum
TTAGAATCTCTACCAAGATCTGGTAGATTAGATTAGAGAAGAACAGACAACAATCTGTGGTAGATCATTCTGTCGTTCATCCCCCACCCCTTAGAATCTCTACCAAGTTCGTCTCTGCCATCTTGATGAGGCTAGATTAGAGAAATTTCAAATTGTAAGGTCGTCTGTGGAGGCTAATGAAATCAATAGATCATCTGGGTAAAAGTTTAATTCTTCATTTATGCTATTTGATTTACTGAAATTAGTATCCAACTTAACTTTTTTGATGGGCAGCAGCATTTTGGTATGTAATCTAGACTGACCCATAAGCCGTTGTAGCAAACCTCATATCCCCAAATCATATAATTGAAATTTTCTTCCTTCTTATGACACAATTAGATGCATTTTGAAGCAATTGAAATTTTTTTCTATGAGATCATACAAAATTTATTATCCACCGAATTTTCGGATAATAATTTCCTTATCAGTGTTCCTGCAACGTGTTTGTGTAAGTTTTTTTTTCTTTTCTTACCTCAGTTAAGTGATACATGGAAGTTTGAATCATAAAATT
>NW_020633134.1:566-1000 GCF_003573695.1 Papaver somniferum
TTTCTTACCTCAGTTAAGTGATACATGGAAGTTTGAATCAGACAATTTAACTGCTTTGATTTTGTGTTTCCGTATTCCGTTTTCGTGTTACAGTCCTATGATAGAAGAACTTGAGATTAGTATATTCGAGCACGATCCTTCCTCAAACAGTGCTTTTGATTGATTGTTCACATGTTTTTAGGTACTTGGATGATCCAGGGGTTTTGCAGAAGTTGGCGTGGGCTACGGGTTTTGAACCAAATGTTGATACTAAGGATCGAATTGCCAACGAAAGTAATCCCGCAGCAAACATGAGTGGAAACAAACGAAAAAGAGGCACACAGAAAAGACCCTCAAAAAAACAAAGGATTAGAAGGCGAAGGAACTTGGATAATCCAGAGGTTTTGCAGAAGTTGGTGCGGGTTATGGTTTTAAACGGAAAAAAAATAAATGGC
>NW_020633135.1:0-1000 GCF_003573695.1 Papaver somniferum
CTCTATAATTGCTAGCTTATGTTACGCAAAAAACATCTCTGTAACCCTTGTAAGAAAGGCATGTAATCTCTATATATTTGTCTACCTTTCCACCAGTTGAAGTGTGGATCAATTCACCAAAATATTGTATTCTGTTTGATATTCTTCAGATACATATTCCATTGAAATCTGCTTGAATCTTTAACAAAAATTAAATCAACTAAACAAATATGATGATATATATTTTCAAATACATAATCCATTGAATTCTAGTTGTGTGCTACTGTTACATCACATAATCATCTGCAAAACAAAAACAAATAGAAGATACGCTTACCCTCTAAATGTTTCGTTCAAGAAAATCAAATAAGAACAAGTCTTGTTGGATTTTTAGTATCATGGTTAATTAACGTAGTACCGGTAATATTTCAATTATAAAGTGAAACAATATATAATGTGAAAGATAGATAACACAAGACACCAAAAATTTGATTTTTTAAAGAGAAAACTTGCAATTTAGTGGGTAAAAATTGGACCTCGTTCAGTTGGAACGCCACATCGTATTAAGCCACTGCAGACACTAACCTATTTTTTAAATTTTTAATACAACGTAGTTGGGATCAAATATACCCTCCAAGATATTCAACCTTACTTGTACTCCTTACAAAGGAAAGACCTTGGGGGTGACCCAAAAGATATAGTCGGAGTTTTTGGTTACAAATCTTAATGGGATGTGAAGGTGTGTCGAGAAGAGGTAATAATCTGAATCTAAGAATGTATATATGTTATTCTTAATTAATTTATCATGTTTTTTTCCTTCTTTCTTAAATATTTTTATGATTTGTGTAGAATTATATGATTGTGATCTCGATACTGAAACACAAGAAGGTCAGCTTTTGGTCGTTGGGTTCACAAAGCGATGCGGTGGTAACCTTAGTACAAGCTTCGATATTATGACATGGATTTACGTAGCCCAGAAGAAATTTGACGTTGTTCCTATATGTTGATTCAGGGAAAGATT
>NW_020633136.1:0-378 GCF_003573695.1 Papaver somniferum
CTGCATTTTGTATAGACCGCAGTGGCATTATCCTTCCACTTTTTGTAACCATGTAAAAAGAATATTTTTTGCTAGTATCATGTAAAGGGAATATTTTTTGATGTGTACTCTTTCTTGAATTGGCCTTCCCCTTTTTGTAATCGTTCTTTACGAAATGGATCCTTTTCTTGATATACCTTCAATGTTGGTTTGTTTTTATTTTAAGCATTGTGATGAAAAACTTTAAAAATAAAAAAGGATTTTAAGTGTTTGGGTGCGATCCCGAAGGGAGGTACCTTCGTGATCGGCTTGAGACCTGTCTCCCCACTGGCGAATCCTGGGCCGGAGGATTCCCAGACGGTGGGGGCCGAGGCAACGTTCTAGGATATGGGGTTAAAA
>NW_020633136.1:436-1000 GCF_003573695.1 Papaver somniferum
CGGGGCAACGTTCTAGGATATGGGATTAAAATATTTACACACCCATTCCGTCGACCCGTTGCCTTAAGATTGGTTGGGTATCTCTTTCTGTTGGGTGCCTTCCCCCTGGTCTTACACTTATGGACACTGATGGGGGAGCCCTGAGAGATTATAGATTAACTACTTTCCCCAATATTGTCGATAGATTTCGCTGACTTGATAATTTGAAAGCTTGTTTGATTGATAGGTTGAGGCCTGTAATTCCTCTTCCAGAGACAGAAACATGTGGAGCGATCAGGCTCCCTTCTTCTTCTGGTACACTCCAAGCAGATGCAAGTCTGCGTTGCTCCTATGGGAAGTATGGTTTGAGCCATTTAGCATTCCAAGAATGCCGGAGGACCTCGCCTTTTAGATTACGAAGGTAGTAGGAACCGCTACCCGCGACGTCGTGTATTAGAAAAGGTCCTCCCCACGTAGGTGCTAATTTTCCCCATCTCTTTTCTTGCTGATACCGTGGGATTGTTCTCAACACATATTGCCCCTCTACAAAATTCTGAAGCTTTACTATTTTGTTGTACTCCCTTG
>NW_020633137.1:0-316 GCF_003573695.1 Papaver somniferum
CTCATTTTTCTGATCTTGAGCATTTGTCTCCTATTAGTGGCAGTTCTATTTGGTCTTATGGACCTACAATTATTTCGACTATTGGTATACGACTTTGGAAGGTGAAAATTCTTTTTGAGGTATTTGATGTCTAGCTAATGACTATAAATTTAGCATTTACTGGGAGGCTCCCGCGTTCATGTGATACGGTAATATCCTTCCTTATTTCTTTTCCCTCCAGTGGTAATAGTTTCTCCTTGTTCATGCTTTTATTTTCATCCTTAGAACATTGAGGACAATGTAAGATTTAAGTTTGGGGGTGGGGAAGAAACACTTT
>NW_020633137.1:516-838 GCF_003573695.1 Papaver somniferum
TTTGACTCCGAATATGATGTCCATAGTGCAACTATCTGAGTAGAGCTCTGTCACTTTATATGAATTTTAGTATGCTTGAGTGCAAACTCGTGTACAGCAATTGGAATTTCGCATCAGGGTACTTCTTCCTGTAGTCAATAAGTATGCAAACCAAGGAGATTATTTAGTGCCTTCCAAGGTTCTGCGTAGATAGCTAAGGTCTGGAGTACAGGTTTTGTGGGTATATCTCTGGTAAGCCCTCCCGAGACTATAACTCGGCCACTAGGGTCACCTAGGGGTTTAAATGCTTATTGCATACGCTAAATGCAATCGACGATGCCTG
>NW_020633138.1:0-431 GCF_003573695.1 Papaver somniferum
GCTAATGCTTCTCGAAATAATCTAAATTTCCAAAATAGGATTTCTAATTCGACCCTTGATATCAATAGTAAATATTTGCCTAATTTAGAGGATGAGGCTAGAATAAAAGACACTACTTATTTAGATAAGGTTCAATCATCTTTGTACTATTATGATGATGAGGATAGTAGTAATGAAGAATCTGAAATATGTAGGCATAGTGATCAGGAATCTATTAATCCAATTGAGCTTTACAATGATAATATTATTTCTATTTCAAATCCAAATAATTTTAATAATTATTCACCTAATCAAAAGGACGAGGATTTGACTAGAGATACCCTCGTTTTAGACGATGTAGTATTTCCTGTTTACAAAGCCGATAATGATTTAGTGGAACGAGTTTATTCTGAGAATAATGTTTTAGAGTCTAGTGATTTAGAAACAATAGT
>NW_020633138.1:442-1000 GCF_003573695.1 Papaver somniferum
CAATTGACTATTTTCAGGATTCCAATGATCTAGAAATTAAGGAAATTGTAGCTAGTCTATCTAGAGATACCCAAAAATCTAAGTTTGGGGGTGATTATCATTCTCCTTGTGCCATACCTTTAGCTCTTACAGAGATCCCTCATTTTGGACTTGATATCTATGCCTCGACCATTTTACAAGATTACCTTCATACTCGTTTTCCCGAACCTAATGATGTCCAGGAAGAAGTTCAGTCGTTAGAAACCCATCCTATGGTTGATTTGGTTTTCCCAGACTATGATCCCCAGATTGACTTTGTTTTCCCACCAAATAGTTTTCTTCCAACTGTGGGAACGTTTATATTCCAAACGTGTCGAATATTAAGTTGTGAGACTAAACCTAAATGCTTTAGGAAATTAGAATCGACACATTTGCTTAAGAATGACCACTACTCTCATTTTGGTCAATTATGTAAGTCAAATCTTATTGACTTAGAGGATCCTCAGTTATTTAGGTTATTATTGTGCTCTTCTAAAATCATATTTGAGTTTTTCCAGACTCTAGGACCTAATGATTCGG
>NW_020633139.1:0-380 GCF_003573695.1 Papaver somniferum
CTGGCATGGTTGGCGTGCCTTGGCGCGGTAGACGTGGCTGGCATGGTTTTGTCATTGGCACAGTGGTGCGGCTAGCATGGTTGGCATGCCTTGGCGCGGAGACGTGGATGGCATGGCATGTCATGGGCACAGAGGTGCGGTTGGCATGCTTTGGCGCAGAGACGTGGCTGGCATGGCATGCCATTATAACAGTGGTGCGGATGGCATGGTTGGCATGCCTGAGCACGAAGACGTGGCTGGCATGACATGCCATTGGCACAGTGGTGCGGGTGGCATGGTTGGCATGCCTTGGCGCGAAGACGTGGCTGGCATGGTTTGCCATTGGCACAGTGGTGCGGCTAGCATGGTTGGCATGCCTCGGCGCGGAGATGTGGCTGGCA
>NW_020633139.1:580-1761 GCF_003573695.1 Papaver somniferum
GATCTCTGGACTAGCCAGTAGAGAATTAAACCAAAATATTATGCAATTCCAATTTCAGTCTTCTTATGCAGTTAACAGTTGATTGTTGTGTGTATGTTATGTTTGAATTATTTTGCATGATGAATGTTTGTGTTTGTAACATGTTTTTCATGAGCTAAATTACTGCAGCTAAGGCTCAGATGAAGCCTTTATGCATTGTTGGATGATGAATTGCTAGGTTAGAGCCTTAATGCTTGTTTTTCTTGAGCAATGGGAGAGATTAGTGCTCATCTGTGTGCTTGTGATTGATTGTACTGTCAAAAGACAGTCAATGCTAGGAGCACATTAGTTGAGCAAGCTGATTTTCTTTCCATTCCAATTGTATGCTTAGGGTCTTAATTTCAACCTAGAACTACATTGTTTGGCTAGGACACCAAGGTGGATTCTAAGCCATTAGCTTAGCCACAATTCCTTTCTTCAGTCACTTACAATTTTCAGTCTTGCTTTGCTTCAAATTCAGTTTATATTTCTTAGCTGTGTTGCTCGCCTATTGTCTTGCAATTTGTAGTTTCTGTGCACTGAAAACAGTGCACAAAATCTCCCTATGCCCTTGGCTTCCAAGCCTTGGTTCTTAGCTGTTTTCTTTGCTGCTTTGCTTTACCTTGCTGCTTTGGTTCTTTACTTCTGCCACTTTGTATGCCATATTACTTTGTCTTGCTCACTGTCTCCATTGTTAGCTTAGGTTTCTCTTATAGTGCTCCCACTCCCTGTGGACTTTCCCCTGCTTTCCTTCTATTCTATAAACTTGGCCTTGTATACTTGCAAGCATATCTATTTTTCTGTGTGTTTTCCATTCACACCAAGTTTTTGGCGCCGCTGCCGGGGAGTGGTGTTGCCACTGCTGAGTTCCATTAGCATCTCTGCCTTGCAATCATTGCAGGCCTGCTTCACTATCATTGCAACCCTCTGCTTGCAATCATTGCAGCAGATCATTGCATACTTGCCTGCAATCATTGCACTGCAATGATTGCACTGTGATCATTGCAGGGTTGGCCTGACTATCTTTGCACTCTGTGATCATTGCAGGTACCACCTTGGCTGTGCTGCTGCTGCTGGTGCCTTCTCTTCCAAGCTGTGATGTGTTGCTGCTCCTGCCAAAGGTGCTGGTGCTGGGCTTGAAACAACTGAGCTGGGCTTGCAAC
>NW_020633139.1:1772-2080 GCF_003573695.1 Papaver somniferum
GCTGGGCTTGCAACTTCTGCTCCTGGGCTTGCCTTTTCTGCTGGGCTTCGCTGCAGATTCTGCTGGGCCTGTGTTGCTGAGTCACTTCAATTGCTGCTGGGCTTGAGCGTGAGCTGCTTAGGAAGATCCTAAAGCCCAACTGGGATGTGCAACTAAAAGGGGACTAAAAGACTATTTTTGGGCTTCACTCCAAAAACCAAGTAAGCCTAACCCATGAGTTAACCCACTTGGGCCTCATTTAAATTCAAATTCGGGCTTGTAATAATTAATTTAATTATTTATTTGGGATTGTAATAATTTTTATTTAT
>NW_020633139.1:2280-2587 GCF_003573695.1 Papaver somniferum
TATCTCGGGGAGAAACATGATGCCGTTGAATCCGATTTTGATCGTTGAGCTATTTGATGTGTGGGGGATTGACTTTATGGGTCCATTTCCTATTTCTGAAGGCAAATTATACATCCTAGTTATTGTTGACTACGTTTCGAAGTGGGTTGAAGCTGTTGCAACCAAGACGAATGACCACAAGGTGGTACTCTCATTTCTGAAGGAGAACATATTTTCACGTTTTGGTACCCCTAGAGCTATAATCAGTGACAGTGGTTCACATTTCTGTAACAAGTACTTTGAGTCTTTAGTACGCAAGTATGGCATA
>NW_020633139.1:2598-2828 GCF_003573695.1 Papaver somniferum
ACATTTTCGTAACAAGTACTTTGAGTCTTTAGTACGCAAGTATGGCATAACTCACAAGGTTGCTACTCCGTACCACCCTCAGACGAGTGGATAAGTAGAAGTGTCTAATAGGGAAATCAAGCACATTCTAGAAAAGACGGTTAACCCGTCCAGGAAAGATTGGTCATTGAGATTGAATGATGCTTTGTGGGCCTATAGAACAGCTTATAAGACACCAATTGGCATGTCCC
>NW_020633140.1:0-594 GCF_003573695.1 Papaver somniferum
AACACGAACCTAAGCCTAAAATTTTGACTAGAACGAGACCTATAGAGTAACGAGCTTAATAGGAAAGTCGTTCGAAGAATATTGGTTACTCTTTTGAGCATACTTCTAAGTTCTTGACGGTTTCTGTGAGTTGAATGCGTGACTGCGCCGCCTTGTAACCGGTGAGGCCTTGGGTATCAAAGCTCCACTGATCTTCCCTCGCCTTGATTCAACTTACTTTGACTCGAATTGATTCCAGAGGGGTTTTCTCAAATTGTAACGAATTCCCCTTCGAGAGATAGAAGCTAGTCTAGAAACAATCTAAGTGGAGCCATCATGCTTTTTGTTTGCTAGAAATCTTTAGGTTTGTTTTGGTGAAGTCGAGTCGGCCTTGTTTGTGATTGTGTAGAATTCCCTTGCAATTAAGAATATCGAACTCGTATTACAATAGCCA
Source organism: Papaver somniferum (assembly GCF_003573695.1). NCBI lineage: Eukaryota > Viridiplantae > Streptophyta > Magnoliopsida > Ranunculales > Papaveraceae > Papaver > Papaver somniferum. Next base: position 434 of record NW_020633140.1, read on the forward strand.
ATACAACAAATATCTGACTGAGTTTCAAAATGGACGTTATTACTTTGACCATGATGTGAATAGTTGTTGGGAACATCATCCTTTTCAAGGTTATGGATCATACCTTGATGATCCCAATTACTATCCACACACGCACCGGTCATACGAGAAAAATTCTTATA
>NW_020633140.1:605-1000 GCF_003573695.1 Papaver somniferum
TCATACCTTGATGAGCCCAATTACTATCCACACACGCACCGGTCATACGAGAAAAATTCTTATATTTCTCCTTTAGAAGAGTCCCTCAGGAAATTAGAGGAGTCGACACGTAAGTTCGCTGAGATGAATAACTTAGTTTATGATGAAAGAGAACTTTCTATAGAGGAATCCTTCAAGCTGATAGATGAGACGAACGAAAGAATTGCTCGAAATAATCTTAATTGCGAATACGGTGTTTCCAATAATACCCTTGAAACTGAGGATAGTAATTTTCATAATCAAGATGCCGAGGATAAAATTGGTAACACTACTTGTTTAGATGAGGTTCAACCATTTTCATGTTATTATAATGATGATTATGATGAGGATAGTGTTGATGAAGAATTTGAAATAAG
>NW_020633141.1:0-467 GCF_003573695.1 Papaver somniferum
AAATTATGCAAAATATGACAATTCTCAACAGGGTGGTCTAAACTACCACATGCGGGACATGCATAGATTTCAGGTTGCCTAAGAAAATTAGATGTGACAGATTCCTCATGTGTTTGCATTTCTAAAGTTGTGATTCGAGCTTCTAATTGATCCACAAGAGATGATTGTGTGAGTGAGGTATTAGCAAAATGTTCATTTTCACGTTGTGGCGAATGATGCATGTATGAATAGTCATTAGGGTTCATGTATTGCGGCTCGGGACTTTGAAAATGTCCATTATCATTCCTATGACTATTGACATCATGGTCCGTGGAAGGTTCATAACGTGGCAGATGCCCATAAGCCATTTCTCTAAGAGTTTTATTTCCATCCCCAGGAGCATACCAAAATCCAGACATGATTGGCTCAAAAGCTAAGTGACTATGTTACAAAGCTCAGAATTTGGTTTTTAAAGGGTTTGGATTTTT
>NW_020633142.1:0-245 GCF_003573695.1 Papaver somniferum
GTTTCACATATCTGTCTGAAGGCCACTGCCAGAATGAACCTATCCTAATGGACTGAGATACCGGTCTGACTAATATCAACACAACTGGCATATACAAGGGAACCAGTGGTCAATAACTTAAGTTTAGATCAACAAACTGGCAAATACAAGGGAACCAGCAGTTGACTACACAGAACAATAACCATTTTTTTTTAACTTAACGGCATGAATAAATCTTTTTGATCCAAGCGCATGCTTCTTGTCAG
>NW_020633142.1:445-706 GCF_003573695.1 Papaver somniferum
GGCATGAATAAATCTTTTTGATCCAAGCGCATGCTTCTTGTCAGCAGATTACACGATAGTTCCCACGGGTCCTGCATTCCACACTTGCTTAGGCGACGGAAACAGGGAGAGCACACGCATATTGCTATCCAAGTGTTAATACTTATTCCGATTGGTCTAACTGGTCCGGTCTTTTTTTTTTTTTAGAAACTTAGTCACTCTAATTCACCCTAGCAGTGGTAACAACTTGAATCGTACCCCACCTAATCACTTAGAGAAACA
>NW_020633143.1:0-178 GCF_003573695.1 Papaver somniferum
TACGTGTCGACTCAAGTAAAGAGGAATTAGCAGAATTTTTCTCGTATGACTGATGGTTGTGAGGATAGTGATTGGGCTCACCATGGTATGAACCATAACCTTGAAAAGTTTGGCGTTCCCAACCACTATTCCCACCATGGTAATAAAACTGATGATGTCCATATTCAAATTCAGGTCG
>NW_020633143.1:189-327 GCF_003573695.1 Papaver somniferum
ATTTTTCTCGTATAACTGATGGTTGTGAGGATAGTGATTGGGCTCACCATGGTATGAACCATAACCTTGAAAAGTTTGGCGTTCCCAACCACTATTCCCACCATGGTAATAAAACTGATGATGTCCATATTCAAATTC
>NW_020633143.1:429-591 GCF_003573695.1 Papaver somniferum
GGAATTCTACACAATCACAAACAAGGCTGACTCGACTAAATCAAACCTATAAAATCTAGCAAACAAAAAGCATGATGGCTCCACTTAGATTGTTTCTAGACCAGCTTCTATCTTTCGAAAGGGAATTCGTTGCAATTTGAGAAAACCCCTCTGGAATCAATC
>NW_020633143.1:728-1000 GCF_003573695.1 Papaver somniferum
AAACCCATCTGGAATCAATATGAGTCAAAGTAAGTTGATTAGATGCGAGGGAAGCTTAGTAGAGCTTTGATACCCAAGGCCTCACCGCATTAGAAGGCGGCGCAGTCACGCATTCAACTCACAGAAACCATCATGAAGTTTGAAGTGTGCTTAAATAGCAACCAATATTTTTCGAACGAGTTTCCTATTAATCTCGTTACCCTATCGGTCTCGTTCTATTCCAAATTTTAAAGCTTAGGTTCACGTTCGGTTTTGTTTTCCTAAGACGGGCA
>NW_020633144.1:0-152 GCF_003573695.1 Papaver somniferum
CAAAAACATCAAGATTAATTTCTTGCTTGGATTGACCATAATAACATCACTATGTTTCAACAACTCATCATGTGGTATACCTAGAAGTGTAGTTGCATTATAAATCTTGCAAGAACTCAAGATGCATAAATCCATCCATAACATAAAATTTC
>NW_020633144.1:352-708 GCF_003573695.1 Papaver somniferum
TAATGAGCTTTTCAGCCTTTTCAGTCTTTCATTTTACCGCAACCATCATTTGCTTCAGGTAAATTTTCCTTTAATTACCTTCCAATGTTTTCCATATAAACTATAGATGAAAATAGCATTGAATGTCAGTTCGTCGGTATCTTTAATCTTGATTTCATTCGGTGCTACCACCATATAATGTTGCTAAGAATTTCAGGAGATAAATTGGCCATTACATTTTGCTTGTATTTTTCTTCATGTACATAGGTGTCAGCTATTCTACCAAGCCCACAATGGAATATGCATACCCTTAGTTACTCTAGTTTGATACATGTGTAACTTTCAGTTACACAATTGAGATGCATGTATAACCGAAA
>NW_020633144.1:719-1000 GCF_003573695.1 Papaver somniferum
TATTTGTGGTGTTGGTCTCGATGGAATTGGAGTTGATGCTAAATACAAAAGTCAGATGCATGTGTAAATCTCAATTACACTAGATAGATGCATGTGTAACTCTCAATTACACTAGACAGAAGCGTGTGTAACTTCTAGTTACACATGCTAAGAAATTATTGTAAATGAATATTAAAGTAATGCATGTATTTTTTGTATGCGTTCTTTGATGTCTATTTTTTCTTATGTGTAACTTTGCATTACACATGGCATAAGGATGTGTAACTTCGGTATACACATGC
>NW_020633145.1:0-410 GCF_003573695.1 Papaver somniferum
GTTAGTGTTAATAATAGTTAGCGTAGTGATTAGTAAAATGATTAAGCAGAATTATTGAGAGAGTAAAGTTGGAGAAGATGAAGAAGGAAAACATGAAAAACAAAGGATTTTACCAACCACAACCGAAGGAAGAGTATTTGGGTACCCAGGTATGTTTCAAACTTAGATAATGTTGGTTGAATTGCTCCAAATTTTCAAAAAACTGTAAATTTTTAGGGTAGATTTGGGCTTGTTCGGTTACCTTATGTGAAGAACAGGTTACCGAACTCATCTGAAAGTGTAGTTCGATTACCTTTTCCATATACGCAGGTTACAGAACTTTTTCTTTAATGGAGGTTTTTAGTTGTTCGGTTACCTTTTCCATACACGCAGGTTACCGAACTTTGTTTATAGGACTTAGAGAGTAATGT
>NW_020633145.1:421-1000 GCF_003573695.1 Papaver somniferum
TTCTTTAATGGAGGTTTTTAGTTGTTCGGTTACCTTTTCCATACACGCAGGTTACCGAACTTTGTTTATAGGACTTACAGAGTAATGTTCGGTTGGTTCGCAAACTTTAACCCAACAACATATCTAACCGAACTCCACATGTATGCAATTAGTGAAGAGTTCGGTTTGTCAAGATTTTTTGCGAACAAACCGAACATAGTGGAACAAGTTCGGTTAAATTGAAACCCAACATAGTAGGCAAAATAACACAGTTCGGTTACATTGGAAAAAAAAAATTCTTTCTGGAATATAGGTAGAGTTCAGTTACTAGATAGTTTTAGAAATTTTTGCGAACCAACCGAACAAGGTAGGTAAAGTTCGGTTATATCATAACTCAACATAGTAGGAAAAATAACACAGTTCGGTTACATTTTTTTTTTGTATTATGTGTAGAGTTCGGTTACTAACTAGTTTTAGAAATTTTTGCGAACCAACCGAGCTCGGTTACTAACTAGTTATGAAAAATCTAACGGGTCTGGTTTTGGCTCCACGCATTTCGGAACCAGACCAGACCTTTATAAGTAGGGTCTGTTTTCGTGT
>NW_020633146.1:0-330 GCF_003573695.1 Papaver somniferum
TTAATGTCCAAGGATCAATCAATATCAATCAACAACCAAAGGTTGGATTTCCAATTGATGATCACGAACGCACAACCTGTATTATTTCAATTATATAAAATATAATGCAGACAAGAAATAACACAGACACCAGAAGTTTTGTTAACGAGGAAACCGCAAACGCAGAAAAAACCCGGGACCTAGTCCAGATTGAATACACACTGTATTAAGCCGCTACATACACTAGCCTACTCCAAGCTAACTTCAGACTAGACTATATTTGAACCCCAATCAGTCTCCCACCGATCCAAGGTACAATTGTACTCCTACGCCTCTGATCCAAGCAGGACA
>NW_020633146.1:406-736 GCF_003573695.1 Papaver somniferum
CTACGCCTCTGATCCCAGCAGGATACTGCGCACTTGATTCCCTTAGCTGATCTCACCCACAACCAAGAGTTGCTGCAACCCAAAATCGCAGACTTGATAATAAACAAATCTGTCTCACACAAAAAAGTCTATCAAAGGATAAATCTGTCTCCCACAGATAAACCCTAGGTTTTTGTTCCGTCTTAAGATATGAAGTCAAGGAATCACAAACAGTGAGACGAAGATGTTTGTGACTTCTTTATCTTGCCTATCGGAGAACTCTCACGATCTCAAGCCAATCAATCGATTGTACTCGTACGATAGAAGATGCACGATTAGATCACACAACTA
>NW_020633146.1:822-1000 GCF_003573695.1 Papaver somniferum
ATTGTACTCGTACGATAGAAGATGCAAGATCAGATCACACAACTACGATAAAAGTAGTATCGGTCTGGCTTCACAATCCCAATGAAGTCTTTAAGTCGTTAACCTGGTTTTAGATAAGAAAACCAAAGGTTAAAGGAGAATCGACTCTAGCGAGAGCACTAGTATCACAAAGACGTGT
>NW_020633147.1:0-383 GCF_003573695.1 Papaver somniferum
AAAAACACATTCGTCCAACCCGATTAGGCTAGGATTTTCTTCATTGGACCTAGAATTCGTAGCCATGATTTTCGCATCTTGCTTGGCCACTTTTCTAGCTTGTTTCCTTGCTAGAATATCTGCATCAACTTCGCCCCAATCTTTTGAACCCATACTATTATCCGAGTCACTAGAATCATCTTGTTCCTCCTCCACCAAAGACTTACTAGAATCATTAGCAAGGCCTAACTCAGATGCCAAGGCACCATATTTGTTATTCACCACTAATTCTGTTTGAAAAAGCGCATCCACAAAAGAAGTTTCAAAAGATTTAAATTTAAACGGAGTACCTTTGTTTGGGGAGCTCTTACCCTTTAATTTTGTCCAATCCTCTTTCGAGGACC
>NW_020633147.1:394-759 GCF_003573695.1 Papaver somniferum
CAGGGCACCATATTTGTTATTCACCACTAATTCTGTTTGAAAAAGCGCATCCACAAAAGGAGTTTCAAAAGATTTAAATTTAAACGGAGTACCTTTGTTTGGGGAACTCTTACCCTTTACTTTTGTCCAATCCTCTTTCGATGACCCTGATTTAGTAATCAAGCCTTGAGAATTATTCACGACCTGATTATCAGCTTGCTTGGCCTGAATATTCTTATTCACAGACTCTTATTTTGAAGAAGATTCTAAAACCGAGTCTTCTACGGACCCTGGCTTTGTATTCAGACCATGAGAGATATTCACGGCCTGAGTATGACATTGCGCGGACATAACCTCAGAGTTTTCATTGGAAACGGGTTGTTGCT
>NW_020633147.1:770-1000 GCF_003573695.1 Papaver somniferum
GACATAACCTCAGAGTTTTCATTGGACACGGGTTGTTGCTGAGTTTCCAAAACCAAGTTGGATACGGAACTTACCTGATTATGCTTGGATACGGTCTCAGTGTTCTTTTTGGGCACGGAAGTTGGCTGAATCTCCAAGCCAGATTCCACGTTATTTCCTGACTCTTGCCTTATCCCGATTTGAACTTGCGTAACAACTACATTAACTTAAGTAGCATATTTAGTTCGTGC
>NW_020633148.1:0-479 GCF_003573695.1 Papaver somniferum
TTAAAGATGAGTTTATCTAGTTTACAATTTAGTCTCAGAAATCAATTTCCGACTTATAACGAAGTGTGTAGACTTTTTTGAGTTAACGTATATTAAATTCAACATTTTTATGAACTCTTTCTTTTTGTGTTGGCTTTGTCTTTCTATTTGATTCAAGATAGGTGATTTTTTTTTGATAAGTCAAAAATTTGTATTAATAGATACTTCAAGATAGGTGAAATTTGTTAAGATTTGGATTAGTTCGTATTGGTCTTTCATCCTTCTTCTATTGTGAAATTTTCCTTCCTTCATATTTTCTTGAATCGACATACATAGAAATGCAATTTTTACTAGACGTATTGCCTTAGAACATATTAATTGTAATTACAATACATTTTTCAAACTTTTTCTGTTAAAGATGAGTTTATCTAGTTTACAATTTAGTCTCAGAAATCAATTTCCGACTTATAACGAAATGTGTAGACTTTTTTGAGTTAACG
>NW_020633148.1:679-1000 GCF_003573695.1 Papaver somniferum
AAAATTTGCTTCACGGTAGGTATGCACAAACCGAATTGAATCATAACTCTCTTGAATCCTTTTCCATCTCTGTCTAGCAAACCAGGGTACATTTGAAGTCGTGAAAGCCATAACCGCACTGACTGAATCAGAACGGACCAAAACTCTTCGGACATTCCACTTCAAAGCCCATTCTAAACCAATAATTATGCCATAAAGTTCCGCCAAGTAGTTATTCGTTCTTCCCAGGCCAATACTCGTTGCTCCAATAAAATTACAATCATGATCCCGCACTACTACACCTGCACCCGCAACTCCAGGGTTCCCCTTTGCATCCCCGTC
>NW_020633149.1:0-548 GCF_003573695.1 Papaver somniferum
CTTGTTCTTCTTCTAGTTTGTTGATGGTGGATTTTCGACAAAGGTCAAAATTGTAAAATCATGATACTGCATGTTTCTGACACGACTTCAGGAACGCATGTGACGATTCGTGTTTTACGAGCCATGATGAATATGTTTCTCGAAAACCCTCCACTAGCTGAGCGTTCGATGCCTCGCATTTCATCATGCCCTCTAAGTAGAATAACATAATTGGGCGGTTCTCCATATGATTGAAAACTTAACGCCTTCAGGACGTCGGTGATACTCATTGTTCCCTGACTACATAGAAAGACCCCTCTCTACATAGAAGAACGATTGGGCGGTTCTCCGTAAGATTGAGAGCATTAACGCCTTCAGGACGTCGGTAACACTCACTGTTCCCTGACTATGTAGAGAGACCGTGTATAGATTCAGGCGGTTCTCCATACATGATTGTTGAGAGGGCAAAACGCCTTCAGGACATCGGCAATACTCGTTGTTTCCTGACTATGCACCTTTCAGAATGGGTATGACGCTTTAACTGACTAATATTCCTTCTGCAATAGATT
>NW_020633149.1:559-1000 GCF_003573695.1 Papaver somniferum
CTATGCACCTTTCAGAACGGGTATGACACTTTAACTGACTAATATTCCTTCTGCAATAGATTAATTCTACCGTGATATTCACCACTGAATTCCTAGAAGATAATCTATTTTATCTCATTACTCCGATTTCATGATCGAATCCACGGCTGACCTCACGGAATGGTAATAGATAATCTCATTACTCCGATTTCATGATCGAATCCACGACTGATCTAATAGAATGGTAATAAACAATTTTATTACTTCGATTCCGTAAACGAATCCACGATCCTATGGGATGGCAATGCTCATTTTATTATTCCGAATCCATAATCGAATCCACGGCTGATCTCATGGATTGATAATAAAAAAAACTACTCACTTTTATTACTCGGTTTCATGAGTCATTCTCCACTGAATTTCATGAATTAGTAATAAATACTCAACAACCGGGCATCTGGA
>NW_020633150.1:0-495 GCF_003573695.1 Papaver somniferum
GAGTTTATCTAGTTTACCATTTAGTCTAAGAAATCAATTTCCGACTTATAACGAAGTGTGTAGACTTTTTTGATTTAACGTATATAAAATTCAACATTTTTATGAACTCTTTCTTTTTTTATTTGCTTTTCCTTTCTATTTGATTCAAGATAGATGAAATTCTTTAGAATTTGGATTAGTTCTGCATGGTCTTTCATCTTTCTTCTATTGTGAAATTTGACTTCTTTCATATTTTCTTGAATCAACGTACACAGAAATGCAATTTTTACTAGATGTATTGCCTTAGAACATATTAATTGTTATCAAATACATTTTTCAAACTTTTTCTATTACAGATGAGTTTATCTAGTTAACAATTTAGTCTCAGAAATCAACTTCCGACTTATAACGAAGTGTGCAGACTTTTTTGAGTTAACGTATAAAAAATCAACATTTTTATGAACTCTTTATTTTTGTATTGGCTTTGTCTTTCAATTTGATTCAAATAAATGAAAT
>NW_020633150.1:506-1000 GCF_003573695.1 Papaver somniferum
TGTAGACTTTTTTGAGTTAACAGTATAAAAAAATCAACATTTTTATGAACTCTTTATTTTTGTATTGGCTTTGTCTTTCAATTTGATTCAAATAAATGAAATTTGTTAGAATTTGGATTTGTTATGGCTGGTCTGTCATTCTTCTTCTATTGTGAAATTTGACTTCCTTCATAGTTTCTTGAATCAACGTACATAGAAATGCAATTTTTACTAGACGTAATGCCTTAGAACATATTATTTGTGATTACAATACATTTTTCAAACTTTTTCTGTTAAAGATGAATTTATCTAGTTTACAATTTAGTCTCAGAAATCAATTTCGGACTTATAACGAAGTGTGTAGACTTTTTTGAGTTAACGTATATAAAATTCAACATTTTTATGAACTCTTTCTTTTTGTGTGGGCTTTGTCTTTCTATTTGATTCAAGATAGATGAAATTTGTTAGGATTTGGATTAGTTCTGCATGGTCTTTCATCCTTCTTCTATTGTGAA
>NW_020633151.1:0-282 GCF_003573695.1 Papaver somniferum
TTTTTATGAACTCTTTCTTTTTGTGTTAGCTTTGTATTTCTATTTGATTCAAGATAGATTAAATTTGTTAGGATTTGGATTAGTTCTACATGGTCTTTCATCCTTCTTCTAGTGTGAAATTCTACTTCCTTCATATTTCTTGAATCAACGTACATAGAAATGCAATTTTTACTAGAGCTATTGCCTTAGAACATGTTAATTGTAATTACAATACATTTTTCAAACTTTTTCTGTTAAAGATGAGTTTATCTAGTTTACAATTTAGTCTCAGAAATCAATTTC
>NW_020633151.1:300-610 GCF_003573695.1 Papaver somniferum
TCTATTTACAATTTAGTCTCAGACATCAACTTCCGACTTATAACGAAGTGTGTAAACTTTATTAAGTTAACGTATAAAAAAATTCAACATTTTTATGAACTCTTTATTTTTGTATTGGCTTTGTCTTTAAATTCGATTCAAATAGATGAAATTTTTTAGAATTTGGATTAGTTCTGGCTGGTTTTTCATCCTTCTTATATTGTGACATTTGACTTCTTTCATATTTTCTTGAATTAATGTACATAGAAATGCAATTTTTACTAGACATAATGCCTTAGAACATATTATTTGTGATTACAATACATTTTTC
>NW_020633151.1:797-1000 GCF_003573695.1 Papaver somniferum
AAATGCAACATTTTTATGAACTCTTTATTTTTGTATTGGCTTTGTCTTACAATTTGATTCAAATAGATAAAATTTGTTAGAATTTGGATTAGTTCTGGCTGGTTTTTCATTCTTCTTCTATTGTGAAATTTGAGTTCCTTCATATTTTCTTGAATCAACGTACATAGAAATGCAGTTTTTACTAGACATAATGCCTTAGAACA
>NW_020633152.1:0-266 GCF_003573695.1 Papaver somniferum
TTAAAAAAAAAAAAAAAAAAAAAAAAAAAAAAATTTATTTTGCTCCCAATTTTGACCAAATTTCTACTTTGCTCCCATTTTTAAACCAAATTTTCAAATGTCTCCCACCAAAACCAAAATTTTCCCATAAAAAACCAAATTTTTGAAAACCCATTAAAAACCAAATAGTGGGCTTTGTGTCTTTCAATATGGGCCAACCTCATGCTCTCCATGAATACATGTATCCGTCAATAAAAATTCCATTATCATGTATTGTATTACCTCAA
>NW_020633153.1:0-536 GCF_003573695.1 Papaver somniferum
GCTCATCATCCCATGTGGTCGGTCCTCTTCACTCATGACCAGTTTTCAGCAATTCACCAATTGTTGAAGGATTGACCAAAACTTAGGGTTTCGAACAAAAGCTCCATGAATCACCATTCTGAGCAAGTTCAAACACAAAATTATGTTGATTCAGCAATCAACATCCAAATTAATAATATTCGGTAATTCACCAATATTTTTGATTAATATTTTATTGGGTCACGGCACCAGTAAATAACTCTTTGAATTGAGCAATACTTGCTCTGTTGCTCAAATATTGATCCAACCATCAATATTCGGTAATTCATCAGTAGTTTGTCGAATTGAGCAACACTTGCTCAATTGCACGTCAAATTACCAATATTCAGTATTTTTTTGAATAGAGCAACACTTGCTCAATTGCACACCAAAATTATCGAATTCGTCGAATTGAGCAATACTTGCTCAGTTGCTCGACAAACTCTCGATATTCGGCAATTCGTCGAATTGAGCAATACTTGCTCAGTTGCTCGACAAACTCTCAATATTCGGCAATT
>NW_020633154.1:0-564 GCF_003573695.1 Papaver somniferum
CATTATAGTACCGCAATTGCACCGAAATTTCGTAAGCCTAAACAATTGATACCAAACCATAAAGAAAGATAACAATAGTTTTTCGTAACCAGAAACAATTGAATCATACACACATCCATACACAAATAGTGGAATAAACATCAATTGTACCGAAATTTTGTTAAGAAAAAGCAATAAATATATGCAATAAAATCAGGCTTTTCTTAAATAGGAAAACGATTAACTAAAAAATTCGTTACCTCAAATTCCGCATCCTCTTCACCCATTTCTTCACATCTTTCAGGGGTAGAATATCACTGTGTTGTCATCCTCTTGCAAGACAAAAGAACAACAACAAATACCAACCTTTACTAGAGAAATGTTGAAAATTGATTTTAACTAATGTGATGCAAAAGTTGAAAACCCTAAACACAAATGCTTTTACGCTAAACCAAAAACGATTCAACATATTGTGACTTTTTCACACATGAGTTTCAATCGGAACTCCTTATGATCCTTTGATAAAGCCTACCAACATGGGCTAGAACTTAATCCTGCTAAACCAAAAAGTCACCCAAACCATAA
>NW_020633154.1:575-1000 GCF_003573695.1 Papaver somniferum
ATAAAGCCTACCAACATGGGCTAGAACTTAATCCTGCTAAACCAAAAAGTCACTCAAACCATAAGGGTTCACACTATATGAGATCGAATATTATGGTAATGAAAACCCAAGTCAAACATCCCGTAAATATACATAGCAATAAAATAAAGCATTCAAGCACAGGCTATGTAATCGAAAACTATCACAAGAAAAATTATAAAATAATAATTTTGTTCATAAATAATATATAGTTTTATTCATAATAGGCTTTATTGAAATAATCAAAAACTAATGTCTATTTTCCCTCTTGAAGACAAATTAATCTTCATTTGTTTGCTCATCAGAATCTTCTTCAGAGTCTTGTTTTTATTCACCTTTTAGAAACTCATTATTGATCACTAGGATTCCTTCAAGAGTTTCCGGATCATCTCTATAGGCAAAGGCCA
>NW_020633155.1:0-395 GCF_003573695.1 Papaver somniferum
ACATAAGAGATAAATTCTCATAAGAAGACTTTCTAGAAAAAAATAATCTAATCACCAATATAAAGAAGCACAAGAGGCTACTCATTATCTTCATCTTCGGAGATTACGAAGGAGGAACGAACTTTGTCCATGTCTTCTTTAATATCGGGATACTTGGTAGCAATCACAAGTAATTGTTCTTGAACACAACTTACTTTGGTATTTAATTTACAAACACATTTGTAAATTTGGCGAAGAAGCTTCGTAGAAGAATCACTCGAGCCATTAGTTGTGTCACACCTTTGCCTCTTACAAGCATATTCCTTCATTCGATTGAAAGTACACGGCCGAACAAGCTTGGGGGGTTCCAATGGAGTTCCCAATGGGTTCAATGGAGAAGTTGCGACAAATTCCCT
>NW_020633155.1:406-1000 GCF_003573695.1 Papaver somniferum
CCAAGCTTGGGGGATCCAATGGAGTTCCCAATGGGTTCAATGGAGAAGTTGCGACAAATTCGCTCAATCAAGCATGGATAGCCAGCCTAACTTCTTGTCAACGGAAGTCATGTCTGACATTTGAAAAATAATGAAACCACAAATGTCAAGACCTTTGGTTTTCATCACAAGGTAATAGACCAATTCCGAAAAATCACGACTCTAACGAGAGTTCTCAACCGTGGAAGGACAAAGGTGAGAAATACCCAATTTTCCAAAAGACCTTAAAGGAAAATCTAGTTGATTAGTAGGAAATTTTCCTCCATTCCACACCACACTCTTTCCACACAGCTCTTTTGAAATAGTTTCTTGTGAAGGTCGTTCATCACTTGGTCTAGGAAGGCGAAAATCTCCCAACGGAATTCCGGTAATTTTCGAAATCAATTCTCTATTAACTAGAATCCTCACTCTATTAACCATGGTCTTGAATTCCATGTCCTCAGGGACAACATCATAAATGTTGGCATAGAAGATCCTAGTAAGAATGTCAAAACCTTCACCAAGACCATCAAAGATGTTTCCAAGCTTGAATTTTTCAAAACAAGTTAAATCATC
>NW_020633156.1:0-1000 GCF_003573695.1 Papaver somniferum
CTTATGACACACCAAGTCACACCATATTCAAGCACACCTTGTTCTGGACATATCATGTTATGGCACACCATATTCTGACGCACTTTTTTATGGCACACCACGTTCTGACACACAACACCTTGTTCTAGACATATCATGTTATGGCACACCATATTCCGACGCATTATGTTATGGCACACCACGTTCTGACGCACAATCTTATGGCACACCAAGTCACACCATATTCAAGCACACCTTGTTCTTGATATATCATGTTATGGAACACCATATTCCAACGCACTATGTTATGGCACACCACGTTATGACACACAACACCTGGTTCTTTATATATCTTTTAATGGAACACCACGTTATGACACACAATACCTTGTTCTTCACATATCAAGTTATGGCACACCATATTCCGACGCACTATGTTATGGCACACCACATTCTGACGCACAATCTTATGGCACACCAAGTCACACCATATTCAAGCACACCTTTTTCATGACATATCATGTTATGGCACACCATATTCCAACGCACTAAGTTATGGCACACCACGTTCTGACACACAATACCTTGTTCTGGACATATCATGTTATGGCACACCATATTCCAACGCACTATGTTATGGCACACCACGTTCTGACACACAATACCTTGTTTTGGACATATCATGTTATGGCACACCATATTCCAACTCACTATGTTATCGCACACCACGTTCTGTCGCACAATCTTATGGCAAAGTCAGACCATAGTCAAGCACACCTTGTTCTGGACATATCATGTTATGGCACACCATATTCCGACGCACTATGTTACGGCACACCGTATTCTGACACACACCACCTGGTTTTTATACATATCAGTTTATGGCACACCATATTCGGACGCACAATCTTATGACACAACAAGTCACACCATATTCAAGCACACCTTGTTCTGAATATATCATGTTATGGCACACCATATTCCAACGCACTACGTTATGGCACACAACACCTTGTTCTGG
>NW_020633157.1:0-394 GCF_003573695.1 Papaver somniferum
GCACTAGCCATTTTTAGCTTAATCACGTTCAGCCCAGCTGTTTCTAGCGATTGAATCTCTTCAAATCTGCTCCAAAATTCGAGTCCAAAATTATCCAGTGAATATGCATGAAATAACCAGTTTTCCCGCCAAAATTCTGTTTTGAATTTGGTAAGAAAACTGACCTCCCCCTAATCCAGTTATGGTGTCCCTTTAGCACACGCCCCTCATGGGGTGCCCCTTATCCAAAGTGAGAGTCCGAATAACGCTTGTCCTCCTGGGAGCTTTTACCAACTTTTCGAGCCGAATTTTCCAAAGGTGCCTACAAACATATAAAACACCAAAATTAGTACAAACTCGAGTGCCAACAATATACAGTATTGAGATCAAATTAGACACAAAAATGTGTCTATCA
>NW_020633157.1:459-1000 GCF_003573695.1 Papaver somniferum
TAGACACAAAAATGCATCTATCAAATACCCCCAAACTTATTATTTGCTAGTCCTCGAGCAAATCTAGTCTAGAAAGTAAAATGACTACACTTAGCACGTGCAGCAAGCCGTTAAACCACTAGGTGGCCCTAATGGCGGAGTGTTGTCTCCGGAGAGTTTACCAGAGGTGTACCCACAAAACCTCTACTCCAGACCCTAGCTATCTACAAGGAACCTTGGAAGGCACTAAAGAATCTCCTTGGTTGGCATACAATCATTGACTATAGGAGGAAGTACCCTGATGCGAAATTCCAATTGTTGTACATGAGTTTACACTCAAGCATACTAAAATTCATATAAAGTGACAGAGCTCTACTCAGATAGTTGCACTATGGACATCATATTCGGAGTCAAACTAATCATATGGATAGAAAAAGGAGATGGAAATAGAAAAATGTAGATGGTTTTGATGTTAACCAAATGATCGATGTTTCACATATCTGTCTGAAGGCCACTGCCAGAATGAACCTATCCTAATGGACTGAGATACCGGTCTGACTAA
>NW_020633158.1:0-433 GCF_003573695.1 Papaver somniferum
AGGATTTTATAATGTGCTCGCTACTGACACACCCTATGTCCCTTTCCATAGAGACTTCAATACGTATCATGGGGTGATTAAATTTCTAATAAAACTAATCTTGGATGCAAATAAGCAGTAACTAACACCTTTAAAACTTACTAGCTATATGACTTTTCACACTACAAGCGTCTTATACCTTTGAAAGCTAAATATTTTGTCAATACATTGTGGGTCTAAAGAGCTAAGGAACTGAATCCACTGGATTGGGCTGTCAGTTGCCCTAGAATAAGGAAGAATAAGTTCTTTCCCTATTGCTTGTCTAATGAAAGTACCAAGAGAGTCATTTGTTTCATCTGCCTTCACGAGATTCTTTCCAAACATCATTGCATCTATATTGTTACTGGACCTTAAGTTTGCTGCGCGCATTTAAAGATTCCAAGGGCTATGTGAG
>NW_020633158.1:444-1000 GCF_003573695.1 Papaver somniferum
TCCTTCACGAGATTCCGTCCAAACATCATTGCATCTATATTGTTACTGGACCTTAAGTTTGCTGCGCGCATTTAAAGATTCCAAGGGCTATGTGAGGGAAGTCTCTGAAAAAATAAATAAAAAAGAGAGTAAGATCCGACAGATACATATATCAATAATTGAATACTCCCATACCAATAACAACAATATTTATTCACTTGAGATCATGCAACGTGAGCAAAAAAGCTAAACATTCTCTTTAGATGAAAGCAAACTCAACATCAAGAGAACATACCTCTTCTCCAGAACCTATATTACCGATACCAAGTCAAAACTACGTGTCTTAGGCTAGATGGTCCTATCTTCAACAACTAAATAGAAAATTATAACATGCTATTCATATAGAACTGGTACAGGGCATAACACAAAATTTTAGAGTCCCACTTATTGAACAGATTCGCAACAACTTCAAATTCTACGCCCTGGTCATCATACGTTTAATTAAACCTCATGGTAAATGACTTAAGGCAGACATGGAGTGACGAGATATTCGATTTCATCAAAATAAATAAAAGGA
>NW_020633159.1:0-273 GCF_003573695.1 Papaver somniferum
TGAAAGGTTCGGATGGTTTCTCCAACCAGGACTATAGGTTTCTGAATATGGGTCAAACTTCTGACAGTTATCAAACCTAGTGTTATTATAGAGAGCATTGGATTGCTCTTCATTATTCTGGCCTTCCCCAAAAGGCTCTATTCTACCACTAATATGACCCAATTCTAAGGCTTCTAACCTTTTTGCTATAGCAGCAATTTTGGCATCTGATTCATAGCCTCCTTCTACCCTATTAACGTTTCCTCTACCTAGAAGAATTGTTTTCTTGGGTTC
>NW_020633159.1:365-1000 GCF_003573695.1 Papaver somniferum
TGGGTCTTTTCGGCGATTTCATTCAAAAATTCCATCGCCGCATCAACAGTTTGGTTTTCAAAACCACCAGTGCATAGAGACTCAACCATGGTTGTTGTCGAATAATCTAAACCCTCATAAAGGATTTCAACTATCCTAACCTTTTCTAAACCATGATGAGGACATTGGTCTAATAAGTCATTGAACCTTTCCAAATACCTATACAAAGACTCTCCCTCCTGTTGAGAAAATGTGCAGATTTGCGTCCTAATAGACGATGTTTTGTGCCTAGGGAAAAACTTGTTCAAAAAGGCAGATGTAAGTTGTTCATATGTTTCTATTGAACCGGAAGCCAAACTATATAGCCACGATTTGGCTTTATCTTTCAGGGAAAAAGGAAATAACCTAAGTTTCAAAGCATCATCATCAAGGTCTCTAATCTTTAGGGTACTACAAATTTCCTCAAAATCCCTAACATGGAAGTATGGGTTTTCATTTTCTTTCCCTAAAAAGATTGGGAGCATCTGTAGAGTCCCAGGCCTAAGTTCATAATTTGCTTCAGTTTCGGCTAACCTGATACAAGAAGGACGAGTAGTCCTAGTTGGGTTCAACAAAGCTTTCAAAGTTGCCATTGCTGGCACTATCGGGATATTTGG
>NW_020633160.1:0-117 GCF_003573695.1 Papaver somniferum
ATTTTATTAGATTGTATTAGGAATTCTTTTTATTTTGTATTTTTCTTTTTGCACTTTATTTTTTGGACCTTTCTTTTGGACTTTGTACATTTGGACATTAATTTTTTTAAACCCTAA
>NW_020633160.1:128-573 GCF_003573695.1 Papaver somniferum
TGGACATTAATTTTTTTTAAACCCTACGGAAGGGTAGATTAAATATTAAACTGTTTGCAGAGAAGGACGGTGATTACGATATCACCTCGGCCCCTCGGGTTCGTACACAACATAGGAGTTGTGGCCCGAGTCGACGACAACGGTTCATCCCCCGTCTGGAACGGGAGGTAAGTTTGTCGAAACACTCGTGAATCCCCTGTCAATGAGTTATTGTATTCCTTCGTTTGCATATATGCTAAGGAACTGAAAACGGCTGTTTTAAATTCCTAGTAAAGGGCAAGAACTGGCCATACAAGATAAGGGTTCGGATTTCATCACCATTCTCTTCTTTCCCGCCTAAGGAAAACGAAACCAAACGCGAACCTAAGCTTTAAAATTTGGAATAGATTGAGACCAATAGGGTAACGAGCTTAGTAGGAAAGTCGTTCGAAAAATATTGGTTACT
>NW_020633160.1:584-1000 GCF_003573695.1 Papaver somniferum
GAATAGAACGAGACCTATAGGGTAACGAGCTTAGTAGGAAAGTCGTTCGAAAAATATTGGTTACTCTTTTAGCATACTTCGAAGTTCATGATGGTCTCTGTGAGTTGAATGCGTGACTGCGCCGCCTTGTGATAGCGGTGAGGACTTGGGTATCAAAGCTCCACTGAGCTTCCCTCGCCTCGATTCAACTTACTTTGACTCGGATTAACTCCAGAGGGGTTTTCTTAAATTCTAACGAATTTCCTTTCGAAGGATTAGAAGCTGGTCTAGAAACAATCTAAGTGGAGCCATCATGCTTTTTGTTTGCTAGAATTCAGTAGGTTTGCTGTGGTGGAGTCAGCCTTGTTTGTGTTTGCATAGAACTTCCCTTCCCTTTTAGGGCTTTTCTTTTTAGTTTTGTTTTTCTAGTGTATGCC
>NW_020633161.1:0-380 GCF_003573695.1 Papaver somniferum
GCTTTTTACAAAAATAGGCCTGTTTTTTTGGTGCTTTTCAAATCTAGGCCACTTTTTTTATTTATTGCTAGACTAGGCAAGTTTTGACCAAAAGTGATGGATGGAAAGTTAGCACCGTTAGGTGTAACTAAAAAGACCTAAAAGTCCTTTGTATCACTGATTTAATGTTATATCATTGATTTAACTCAGTTAAATCAACATGAAAACTGTACACGTGGGCTCGGATATGCCATGTGGATTGCTTACGTGGGCTCGGATATGCCATGTGGACTGATTACGTGGGAATCATGTCACGGGAAAAATTTGTACATATCACCATTCACAGTTCCATTAGTTGGCCCAATCTCCTTCAATTCAAAATCAATCCATGTAAAACCCAA
>NW_020633161.1:391-648 GCF_003573695.1 Papaver somniferum
ATGCTGATCTTGTAATTCTCAGCTGCACTGCAATTTCATCACATTCCCAGGCAGTACAAGCATTCACAAATTCATTCATCAGTGCCAGTTAACTCCAACTGTATATGCACCCGCAACTTCAGCCGTAGCTCAGACAGCTTCTTCTTGTACCACCAGGGCAGCCAACACCACACCAAGCACTCAGCTTCACCTCGAGCCACTATCAATCCACTTGAGCACCACCAGATTGCAATCACAACTCCTCTTGTAACAGTTTC
>NW_020633161.1:659-1000 GCF_003573695.1 Papaver somniferum
CACCACACCAAGCACTCAGCTTCACCTCGAGCCACTATCAATCCACTTGAGCACCACCAGATTGCAATCACAACTCCTCTTATAACAGTTTCAACCATCACTACCACAACCAATACTTTATAAAAACTCCATCCTTCTCTGTAATGCATCTACTTAGCTCCATCCACTTGCAACAGTTCATACACAACCTTCTGTAGCAGCAACTCCAACTGCCTGCACTTCACTTCTTCCATCTTGTTCTCAGGTTCTAATTAAGCTCAGCATACACCTGCACTGCAACTCCATACATCTTAACGCACTGTCACAAATTCACCTCCCTTGAGTAACTTGATAACCACCAG
>NW_020633162.1:0-617 GCF_003573695.1 Papaver somniferum
CAGGATGAAAAAAAAGAGAAGTTCGACTGATAGTTTTGATTTTATTGTTAGCTGAACTTTGCTCTGTAGTTGTCGTTAAAAAAAATCCATGAAGTAAGAAAAAAAATTATAAATTTTTTTTAAAAATATAAAAAAAAAACTAAAAATGTTAATATTAAAAATTAATTAATTAATCAAGGGTATTTAAGTAACTTAACAACTAATTAGACACCCCTTATCACCCCACACTAGTTAGGGTCATCCATATGTATGTCCCAAAATTTCTATGTATGCCCCCAAACGAGGGTTCATTTTATTTTGATAGAGGTTAAGTTGGTGAAAAACAAGAACGATTTTTTGGGGATCATAGTTTTTTTGGGGGACCATGGTTTTATTTTGGGTAAAGACATCAGAAGTAAATCTAGGTCACTCCTTATCTAGATATTTATATTAATACCTAAATTACCCTCCTGATTAATTTTGGGTGATGATTAGTTAGTGTTAATAATAGTTAGTGTAATGATTAGTGAAATGATTAAGTTAAAGATAATTAGTGAGACTAAAAAATCAGATGGTTTTTTTTTAAAGAAGTAGAATTATTGAGAGAATAAAGTTATAGAAGATGAAGAAGGAAAACA
>NW_020633162.1:628-1000 GCF_003573695.1 Papaver somniferum
TTTTTTTTTAAAGAAGTAGAATTATTGAGAGAGTAAAGTTAGAGAAGATGAAGAAGGAAAACATGAAAAACGATGAATTTTACCAACCACAACCGGAGGAAGGGTATTTGGGGTACCCAGGTATGCTTCAAACTTAGATAATGTTGGTTGAATTGCTCCAAACTTTCAAAAAAAATGAAATTTTTTATGTACATTTGGGCCAGTTCGGTTACCATATGTCAAGAACATGTAACCGAACACACCTGAAAGTGTAGTTCGGTTACGTTTTCCAAACACGCAGGTTACCGAACTCGCTCGTTAATGGAGGTTTTGGTCGTACAGTGTAATGTTCGGTTACCTAGGATAAAATGGTAGGTAACCGAACTTTGAACT
>NW_020633163.1:0-440 GCF_003573695.1 Papaver somniferum
TGATAAATCAAATAAAAGGTAATAGAGTATTTTAGGTACCATAATACTCTACTCAGTGCATCTGAATGCTATTGCTCTGGACTATAATTATATCTACTTAACTTACTCACAATATAGGCAATGTCTGGACTCTTACAGTTCATTAAATTCACCAGACATCCTATAACTCTTGAGTATTCAAGTTAAGATACTCCATTACCCTTTTTTCTTGAGTCTACAAGAATAATCGTACGGAGTACAAGAAGGATTACAATCACACTGATTGTATCTCTTAAGCACAAACTCAAAATAATGAGAATGACTAAGACTACATATGTTAGATTATTTTTTAATCCTCATCCCTAAGATTACATCAACATGGCCTAAGTCTTTCAAGTCAACGTTCTCATTCAGCTCATGTTCTTAGTGGAATTAATCACATCTATGTTTGTATCAAGTAT
>NW_020633163.1:451-998 GCF_003573695.1 Papaver somniferum
TTTCAAGTCAACGTTCTCATTCAGCGCATGTTTTTAGTGGAATTAATCACATCTATGTTTATATCAAGTATAAGCATATCATCAACATACAAGCATACAATCACACAGGCATCCTTAACAAGTTACTTGTAAATATACTTGTCAGATTCATTAACTTAAATCCACTGCACATTCACATGATCAAATTTTCCATGTCACTGTTTACGTGCTTATTTTATAAACCATACAAAATTTTGTTCAACTTACAAACTTTGTCATCATAACCTTTCACTACAAAGTCCTCAGGTTGGTTTATGTAAATTTGTTTATCTAATTCACGATTTTAGAAAAACTGTCTTAACATCCATCTGATGTATCTCTAATTTGTTTATGACAACAATAACAATTAGCATCTCAACGTAAGTAGATCTCGTCACATGTGAATAAGAATCAAGGAAATATACACCTTCTTTTAGTTTATAGCCTTTAGCTACCAACTTAGCCTAATATTTTTCTACAGTTCCATAAACCTAATGTTTCCTCTTAAAGACTCATTTACATCTCATGG
>NW_020633164.1:0-452 GCF_003573695.1 Papaver somniferum
AAAATTATTGCGGTAAAAAATAATACATTTAAACGCTCCACATGTTATGCAAATTGCATTTCTACGTATGTTGATTCCAAAAATAAATAGGGAAGTCATCCTTTACATTGAAAATAAGGATGAAACACTAATTTTTAATCATCTAAATCCTAAAAAAATTCTTGTATACTGTGGGGAACTGAAAGACAGAGGTAACAGAAAAAGAATGAGGTCATTCCCACTTCGTATGAAGAAGTTATGAGAAAAATAGTCGAAAAAGAGATTACACAAAACCTAGGGGGACAAAGAAAGATATATAAGTAGACAATATTTGTAATAAGGGATATTTTGAGTTTGGTGCCTATAAAATGGCACACCTTTGCCTTTGGTACCTAACTTTGTCTGAATTTGAGTTTGGTGAGGATCCCAATCAAGCAGTTGATTTATCGGATGACTGGTTGACCGTTCACAAG
>NW_020633165.1:0-266 GCF_003573695.1 Papaver somniferum
TAGCCAAACAAGCCGGGTGCGGATCCATTGATCTTTAGTGTCCGACCGTAAGTTCTAACTACAAGCAGAACATTCTCAATTTTGGAGATTAGTTAGGAGAGAGAAAAAAAATACTCGATATCCCTCAATAATGCAGCAATTCCTTGTGGTGGTATTTGCAATTATAAATAACATAATAATGATATTTTGTCCCTTTAGGACCGATAGGGAAAAACCAAATCTAATTGGTTCATATGTTTCTTTTTAAGAAAAATAAGAAATCTTAT
>NW_020633165.1:353-1000 GCF_003573695.1 Papaver somniferum
GTTAACTTTGTAGAAAATCCATTATGTGGTCCAAATATTCACTCCATTTTAGAAATAAATTAGAAAAATATTCCAATCTTATGGAAACGAGGGAGGAAATTAGGGCCAATTAGTTTATATGATTTATCAAGATTTCATATTGAAAAAAAAATCGTCGTTTAGTTATCGCAAAGAAAAAATCCACTTTTGTGGTCGATGTATGGTTTCTTGTAAATAAATAGAAACCATATACACGATCCTTATCTACAGAAAAAGATACCAAATTTAATTGGCCGTAAATTTTTCAACCATGCATGTGATTAGTACCGTATAGGTAGCTCGCGATGACACCAATTTTCTTGGTGATTATAGTTTCATTAAAGGAATAGAAACTATAAACTATCTTTTTATGGGTTTTATTTTATTTATTTTTCTCTATTAAAGGGACAAGTAGAGTGCACGTGCATTGCAAGTCGGCAAACAACAATCTTTTCGTAGATATTTTGCATCTTCAAATTCCAGACCCTCAGTCTTTTCTGTTGGGCATTGCATAACTTGCCCATCTAGCCATATATACACCTGTAACGAGATCAAATGCACATCAGACAATACAATACACCGGGAAGAATGGAAATTTTTCTTAAAATTAACTTCTCATCTCGGTATCA
>NW_020633166.1:0-397 GCF_003573695.1 Papaver somniferum
ATCAAAATGAATCGAAAGTCGACAAGGTTTTTTTTGTCGACCTTGCCGACTAAAATATAGTCGGCAGGGTATGAGGTTGAATAACGTGCCGACTTTTCATCTCTGAAATCAGCAGTTACAGGGTCGGCACGGTATTCATCCTTATACCTTGTCGACTATAGTTTAGTCGGCAAGGTTATGAAATTAATACCTTGCCGATTAATCATGCATTTGTAACACCTTTCTTTGTATGTCAACAATCCCATAGTCGCCAAGGTATTTTTTGTCGACCTTGATGAGTGCCAAATATTGTATATATTTATCCCTTTTTGTTGGCATTTAACTCATCTTTTGTGCATTAATTCTACATTTTATCCCATATTCTGTATTTTCATTGTTTTCAAGAATAAATATTTTT
>NW_020633166.1:597-1097 GCF_003573695.1 Papaver somniferum
AGGACGATCCTAAAGCCCAACTGGGCTGTGCAACTAAAAGGGGACCAAAAGCCTATTTTTGGGCTTCCCTCCAAAAATCAAGTAAGCCTAACCCATGAGTTAACCCACTTGGGCCTCATTTAAATTCAAATTCGGGCTTGTAATAATTAATTTAATTATTTAGTTGGGATTGTAATAATTTTTATTTTTCCTTTATTTTCTTTTTCTTTTTCTTTGGGACTGTAATTATTTTTTGTCTTTATTTTTCTCTTATTTTTTCTTTTTCTTTTTCATTTTCTTTTATGGGCTTGTCTTAATTATTATTATTGTTTTTTTTTTCTTTTATGGGTTGTGCTAATTTATGCTAGGTTTAGTTCAAAAATTTTTCCAAAGCCCAATCTTAAACCAAAAAAAACCAAAATCCCTTGTTAGTCCAACACCCATTCAAAACCAAATCTTCGTAACCCTTGTGGGCCAAATTGTTTCCGATTGCTCTGTCTGACCAACATGTTAGTTGAGGT
>NW_020633166.1:1297-1689 GCF_003573695.1 Papaver somniferum
AGGCCCAAAACCCTTACTCAAACACATTTCCACTATCCAAGCCCGTCTCAGATTTCAGCCGTCAGATCGAAGCATCTCAGCATCCTACGGTCGCTCCATCATCGCACATCAAACTCCGAAGCCCCCGCTTTACATCGCAACGCCCATCTCCATCTTGGGTCGTCCGTTTTCCTACATCCCTTCATCCGACGGTCGCTCCACGCTTACCTCCGTATCGCCATTGGATCCACCTACCATCTTCCCATCCATCGCTCCTTGTCGCAGATCATCAAACCGCGCTATCCCCGCTTCACACCGTAGAACCCGATACCCTATACCCAAACAAACACTCCCTTTCTCCCAAAACAGTCGAGCTTCTTCCCCTTCTCCCAAAATCAGTTGCAGAACCACCA
>NW_020633166.1:1889-2000 GCF_003573695.1 Papaver somniferum
GAAGTACTCAGTGCTCTGGCATGCCTGTGATTGATTGTGCTGTCAAAAGACAGTCAATGCTAGGGGCATATCAGTGAGCAAGCTGATTTTCATCTCATTCTAGATGTATGC
>NW_020633167.1:0-441 GCF_003573695.1 Papaver somniferum
AAATAAAAAGATAGAGATAGATACACAAAACCAGTGGGTTGCCTCCCATTTAGCGCTTGGTTTAAAGTCGTCAGCCCAACTTGCAAGGCGAATTCCCCATACACCAATTCTATGAATCTGAAAAGTTGGGGATCCTCCCATAGAACCTGTTTTGGAAACACTAGCTTCACACAAATATTAGTAACATAAAACAAAAACGAAGCTATTAACCGATAAAAGCTTCCCCCACACTTATTCTTGTCCACACTTGGAAGTGTATAAACAATATCGAAGTCGGGTACTTCCACGGTTTCTTGTTCCAAAATATGCATAGTTTGAGAATCAAGTATCTCTAATGGCGGAAATCGAGAAACAAAGTCACTTAACAATGTTTCCGAAGCACATATATTTAAACCAATAAGAGGTAAAGGAGAAGAAACAATATGCAAAGGGTTAGACAAA
>NW_020633167.1:477-1000 GCF_003573695.1 Papaver somniferum
AAACCAATAAGAGGTAAAGGAGAAGAAACAATAGGCAAAGGGTTAGACAAACTTTGCACAATCTCTTTTAGCACGGAATCCTCTTCATCCTTGAAAAATTCAAGTGAATTATTCACCTCTTGTATATCGTAGTCCTCTATCAAACTTTGCAACCATTTTTCGTCCGTTTCTGCCTTAACCAAAGTCTTGACATCAACATCTTCACTACAATCCTTTGCAAGCTCAATTGGGTCTTCCACAATATTGGTCATATCGGTTTCATTCTCAACATACTCCTCTTTTTTGTAAGGAACATACTCTTTTGCGGATCCAAATTTTATTATAAGAAACTTTTTTAGAACACTCAAAAATGCAGCATCCTCAAGCTCCACCCTTTGAATAGGCTCTTGATCATTATTAAGATCAACGCTTGAGTAATCTACACAAGTGTCATCATAGTCCTTTTCATCTTCATCTTAATCCCAGAATTCCATTGTACACCTTTGGGTAATGTCACCATGAGTTGCTTCAAACGACGTATCTT
>NW_020633168.1:0-429 GCF_003573695.1 Papaver somniferum
ATTATCAATCACCTCACAATAATCTAAATCGTATGGTAGCGAAACTAGATATTGTGGAATCACAAACGATGAGACGAAGATATTTGTGATTTCTTTTTATCTTGCCCTATCGAAGATATAATCTCGAGTCAATTATTCAATTGAACTCGTATGATAGAAAATGGCAAGATCATATCGCTCAACTACAAGAGAAGTAGTTTCGTCTGGCTTCACAATCCCAATGAAGTCTTTCAGTCGTTAACCTACAGGGTTTCGAGAAGAAACCTAAGGTTAAAGGAGAATCGTGTAAGGACCCTCAAGCTCGTTGTTTATGGGTGAAAACTATTTCTGCTGGTTTTGGTAATTTGGGGTGTGTGGATGAGAAATGAATCTAAACCCTAAACAAATGCACTGCACGGGAGTGCTTTTGATTCGAGAGATCAATCTGTA
>NW_020633168.1:629-1000 GCF_003573695.1 Papaver somniferum
AGTATGTATCCCCCAGTTTGTGACATGCTTGATGTCTCGATTGTGTGGATCGTGGGACCCACAGAAAGTAGCATACGGTGCTAGGTTAAATAACTAAGTTATTTGGGAAATCGATATTTATGAAATATCGTGTGTATTCTATGCATGTAATGCATCGAATATATTCAATATGCATGAAGCATCGCTGTTTTAAAGATTATCGGAGTAAGCCGCGGATTAAGCGTCTTAAAACAGTTGCATGCATAACTACCTTCAAGTGATCGTTTGGAGGCTGCGTAGGCAAGCCCTCCCTTGACCAATCACATGATGTGGTAGAGTGACGGATGGTGATCACCACGACACTTTATTGGACATTTAACTCCTAGCCTGGG
>NW_020633169.1:0-191 GCF_003573695.1 Papaver somniferum
CCGTAGCAATATTACACCCAATGGTTGGGTTCAGAACTTCTTCAAATTGGTCACTCCATCGAGAGGTTTATTGTTGAAGACCTGGCTAAGCATGATCAACACTATGCTGGATACTCTCTTCCGCGCGAGTGTCCATATGTGCCACAATCGTGGAATTCCGTCAAACAGGGAATTCCGAATCAGCGGAAGAT
>NW_020633169.1:202-424 GCF_003573695.1 Papaver somniferum
GTATGTGCCACATTCGTGGAATTCCGTCAAACAGGGAATTCCGAATCAGCGGAAGATATTCAAGGCACGACCGACCAAGCCTAACAAGTTTCACGAAGGGGACCTGGTTCTCAAAGCAGTTCAGCGCGGTCTTCATTCTACAAGGAACTCCAATTGGGAAGGACCATTCATGGTCGCTAAGTCCGTGGCCGGAGGATACTACAAATTGATCAACACAGATGA
>NW_020633169.1:615-940 GCF_003573695.1 Papaver somniferum
GAAAATCCTTAACCATCAGTCAATCCAAAACCATCTAAATATCAAAACCCAAGTATAAACCTCACATCTCTCAGAAGTTCAGAAGTTCAAGAGATCAGAAAGAAAAGGCTTTTGCTCATCAGCATCCTTCAAGATTTGCAAAGCCGTCCTCTCCTTGTTCAACTCCTCGGTCAGCTTGGAAATCTTGTCCTCCTTCTCCTTCACAGCATCATTGGGAAAGGGTATGTTCTTCTCACATGAATCCTTGATAACGTTTATTTGCTTGCGAAGCCATTTCACGTTGAGGCCAAGTCTCTCTGAATTCTCCAAGTTAAACTCCCAATCA
>NW_020633170.1:0-394 GCF_003573695.1 Papaver somniferum
AGCAAAATATAAATCGTGTCTAAACTTCGGTGCGTGAGAAAAACACGGTGGGCGCCAAACTGTGACTACTCGTTTTCCCGTAGCCTACGTGATGTGTACAGCTCAAAGGATCTGATACTAAGGAGTATCGATACCTCTGTTGAACTGATTAAGCTAAGCAATAAATGGTATCTAAGATCACAATAATAACAAAGAACATAAGAGTAATGTAAAAGCCTCTAAGTTATCATGAGACACAAGATGTAACGTGGTTCGACATTTGTCTACGTCCACGGGGTAATGAGTGAAAGAATCATATTTTGGTTACAAAGATCTTAAATGCTTCCCGAAGTAATAGAGAGAATTCAAGTTGAAGTAACTACTTAAGTTCTAAACATTAAAGAGGTATAAGCTT
>NW_020633170.1:405-1000 GCF_003573695.1 Papaver somniferum
AAGTAATAGAGAGAACTCAAGTTGAAGTAACTACTTAAGTTCTAAACATTAAAGAGGTATAAGCTTAAGACTAGATCTTCTCTCCTAGATATTGAATGCCCTTAATTTGTTGGTGAAGCTTGGTATTTATAGCCCCTTCTGCTCCTGGTATATCTTTGCTACCTCTGGGTTCATCGTCTGCTGATATACCTTCCATACCAGTGGTACCTTCGTCCACCGCATGCTTCTCCAGTTGTATCTCGCCACCTCAGCTGACCCACGTTCCTTTAGGAACTACCCAGCCTCAGTGCGCATTGTACCTTCGTTCACCGCTTGCTTCCACCAATCGGGTTCTGACACGCTTCCTCTCTGCACGTGCTTTGACTCATGCGTGCAGATAAGAATCAGAGCATTTAATGATGATTGGATGCGTCATCTACCTCTGTCCCTTTGCCAGCTGACCCTATGTAGACTAGCCTTTTTCTTCCTTTATTTTGACCGTTCACGTCCTTTCTCTTGGGATGATATAAAGCAGATCTGCGGAGGTATCCCTTGCTACTCAGGCTCCTCTGTCTAGCGAAGGCTATACAGTTTTAGACACGTATGCGGCCACTAA
>NW_020633171.1:0-570 GCF_003573695.1 Papaver somniferum
TTTCTTTGAGCTTCTCTCTCATGTAAAATTCTCCTTCCTTCCTCTCGATTCCCTTCGCCATCTTGATTATTTCGTCCCTGACGTTGTCCATTCTCTTGATTTATATCATTTTTCCTATCATCAAAAGTTTCATTTTGTGGAACGTAACGATCATCAGTCCTTTCTCTATCTTCGCGATGTTCTTCATTAGTATTTGGTATTTCTTCTCGAATATTATTTCCAGCATTAACTGTGGGTGAGTTTCGCCTCATCTCTCTTCTAGTCGATCTTGAATATGATCTTGTAGTACTTCTCGATCTTCTACTCTGTAATCTCATATTTTCCATCCTCAATTCGTGATTTTGCCTTGTTAGATTTGCACGTTCTTCTGTCTCAGCTCTTCTTTCTTCATGTATTCTTCGTCTCAACATTTCTAATGCTCCAATTTCCTCATATCCATGAATTATTCCTTCATCTGCTTCTTGATTTCTCTACCTGTCTATGGTTGTTGGTTTGCTGCTCTTCTTCTACTTCTTCTGCTGAATTTGATCGCCAAGTGTGTACACTCACTCTATCATAATCTTTTGTTCC
>NW_020633171.1:581-1000 GCF_003573695.1 Papaver somniferum
TGTCTATGGTTCCTGGTTTGCTGCTCTTCTTCTACTTCTTCTGCTGAATTTGATCGCCAAGTGTGTACACTCACTCTATCATAATCTGTTGTTCCATTTTGTACCGGTGTTTGCTGAACTGGCGGTTGAACTTGATTTTCTCCATTATTTCTCCTTCTAGTAGATTCTCCCATTTCACTTCTCTCCCTTCCAGCAAGTCTTTTACTTCTTCTTCTAGCAGTTGTCGGTTGTTCCGATACATTTCTCCTTCTAGCCATTCTTTTAATACTAACAAATTATAAGAGATTATGTAAGTTTTTACACCAATTACTTTCAATTCTAATAAATCACAATATTAATCTTCAACTTTTTCTAGAACAATCTTCAATCTTCAACCCCCTCCATGTTTCTAGCGCCATTATGTAGTTGCAGGAAATCCT
>NW_020633172.1:0-397 GCF_003573695.1 Papaver somniferum
AGAGAAGGTTGCTAATTGTTCTTCTTTACTAATCTTTTACTTCTTATGAATTTTCATCAAGTTAATAATTGATTGTCTTTTGTTCGCAGACTCTGAAAATAAATATTGTGAAAAGATTGAAGAACTTGAAGCTGAAAAGGAGGAATTCGCAAAGAATCTTTCTTCTCGCAATGACAAGTATTCAAGATTAAAGAATCAAATCAAGATCATTGTTGCGAATTTTAAGAATGACGCTATGCATTTTCGCAATCAAACCATCCAAATGGTTTGTGATGATCATAATATCCCACATTCTGATTATCCTTGTCTTTTAGAAAAAATCCCACAGAATACTCCCAGTTTGATTATCTCTGATAGCGAAGCTGACGATGAAGAATCTGATAGTGATGTAAGTTTT
>NW_020633172.1:408-1000 GCF_003573695.1 Papaver somniferum
AATACTCCCAGTTTGATTATCTCTGATAGCGAAGCTGACGATGAAGAATCTGATAGTGATGGAAGTTCTGATGGTGATGAAGATTCTGACGCAGACGAAGAAGGAAACAAGTCTGATGAAGATAATGAAGGATTAACCAAGAAATAGTCTTTACTTCTTTCTTTGATTCTTTGTAATACTTGTACATTTATTTCTTCTTTCTATATATTTGTGTTTCTTTCATTTTGAGCTGTATAAATTAAAACAATTCTTCTTTGCAATACAGTTAATCAATATAATCATTAATTCTTGAATCTTTGAATAAATCTATCATATGGAAGAAAATAACATTTTCTAATTTCATACATTCCCATACTTGCCTCTGTTATTTGAATCCAAATGAGAGATTTCATAAAGTTTTTCTTATTGTGTAACTTCACAACCTTTTGCGAAATAAATTTTGTTTCTTTCCAAAATCTCATTCCTGTGTGGTCTTATTTTTCCTTCCTAATTAAAGGTATTATTATGCCACCTCTTGTCATTGCGACAAAATCGCAGGACATCCTTGCACTTTCATGCAAAAACCCATTGATCTTGCCTTAACTTTTTCTTT
>NW_020633173.1:0-473 GCF_003573695.1 Papaver somniferum
CCGGGTCGGATACGCTACTTCCCCTAGTCGCGTCTCCATTAGCCGCTATGACGACTCTACAGTCTCGGTTTGGCTCTGGTGCTTTGGAATTTGCTTCATCAAGTTGTTGGCTGGTCTTCGTGCTTAGAGCAATCCGCTCCTTTAAATCTTGATTTTCTCTGGCCAACAGGGCTACATCATCTGCGTAAACCTGCTGGCTCTTCTTCAGTTCCTCAAGCTCAGCCATCAGTCAATGTGATTGGTTGGACCCCTGATTGGGAGTCCCAGCGCGTGCCACTACGGCCATGGTGCCGCCTTCCTCTACGGTCTGCACTAAAGGTGGCAGAGGTTCAGCTTCGGTTGCTGGCATTTCCAAATAGGGGTGAGTGCCCCTCTGCGGTGCTAGAGCCGCCGGTATGGTTTGATTTTGATCATTTGTTGGTGGCATTCCAAAAGTTGGAAGGTGCACGGGTTGGAATGTTCTGGATTCATCC
>NW_020633173.1:484-1000 GCF_003573695.1 Papaver somniferum
AGTGCTAGAGCCGCAGGTATGGTTTGATTTTGATCATTTGTTGGCGGCATTCCAAAAGTTGGAAGGTGCACGGGTTGGAATGTTCTGGATTCATCCACCCTTTCTCTTGGTTGATGAAGTTGATTCATAGCGCAAGTTTTGCTAGCCTCTGCAGCCTTCGGGACTACCGCAGCCGCACCGTACTTTGTCGCCGCTGCTCTGAGAGCCGCTGCTGCAACTGAATTAGCGTTCATAGGTGAAGTGATTTCCGCAGTATCTTGCCTTTGACTGGTCATTTTAGCTTTGTCTCCTTTCTGCTTGCTTCGGGTGATGACCGGGGTTGTCCTGGGTGTTTCCTTTGACAAAGCTTTGGATTTTCCTGCTTCCTGCGTCTTTTCCATCACGGGTCCTTTTGTCGACAATGAAATCTCGCAGAAACTCGCCTTCTTTACTCACAATACGTTCTTTCTGCACAAGGAATTTCAAACAACGAACAACGGGAATATCCGCGTGAATCGGGTTAGTTGGCGAAATATC
>NW_020633174.1:0-1000 GCF_003573695.1 Papaver somniferum
GTCAATAAACTTCTGAAGTCCGAGATCCGTTTCTGAAAGTTTGACATCCTGTAAAATTTAATTCGATTTGTCGGTTTGCAGATTTCGGAACGGATATATTATCGGACTGTACCCCTTAACCTTCTCGGAACCGGATTAGGCAAATTCCCTTTGGCTAATTTTCGACATCCGATAATCTTAGGGGTGTACTAGTAATTTCTAACCCCTAGGATAAAGATGTCGACTATCGAAAATTATATTCTAAGAAATTATCGGAAATTAACGGGATTATTCGAAAATTTGAGGAATTTCTAACCGGATTAGTAATTTCTAACACTTCCCCCCCCCCCCCCCCGTTTTTTCATATTCTTAGAAATTATCGGAAGTTTTTCGGATTTCCGATAAGTTAACCTATCAGAGTCGAATTCGAATTTTCAAATTCCATCAGATATTGTTGTTTTTTGGAAATCCGATAACAGTTAGCCTATCAGAATCAGATTGGTGAAAATCCGGCGACATTTAATCCGTTGACGTCCCTATCTCTCGCTTTTACAGAAAAACGTAATATTTTACATTACAATTTTATTTATACATCTCTAGGCAGATAGTCTACTACCTGAAGTTTTTGAGCTGAAAAGGTACCCTGAGACAAGATCTGGAATTCATACAAGGAAACAGAGAATTGCATAAGCACTCATAGGAAAATCATTAAAGCATAATATGCTCACATAACTAGAATATAAGATAAACTGAAGTATGTCGATACTCACTAAATCTTAGAAAACCGAAAATAAAGTACTAGATACTCATTTAAAAGAATTGCAGTATTTGATACTCATTTAACTCGAAGTGAAGGAACAAGATGCTCACTCTATCATCAAAATGAAGTAGAGGTATACTAATCTTCAAAAGAGAAATACACTAACAATCAACTCTGAAGTAAACAATGAGCTTGTCTTAAAAAGACTAGAAGAGGTTGATCTAAAAGAGAAAAAGCTCTGATTTAGCTGAAAAAGCATCA
>NW_020633175.1:0-275 GCF_003573695.1 Papaver somniferum
AAATTATTTTTTATGTGTTTAATTGTTTTACAAGAAACAAAACTCGTTTTATAAGAAAAAACCTAAACCTAACTTAATTTGCAAGTTAATTTTCCTACAACTCTAAAAATACATGTTTCGACCCATGCCCATGCGCGTGTACCAAGCACCAAGTCCTTATCTACTTGAAATTATTTTATCCAAGTTTTTTAACTTTATAAATAATTTATTTAAGATTTTTATTCATGGAAAAATTCTTTTTTTTGTGTTTAATTGTTTTACAAGAAACAAAACTC
>NW_020633176.1:0-604 GCF_003573695.1 Papaver somniferum
TTTTGCGAGATTCAACACCTGAAATCAATTGGGCTGGGCTTGAATTCACAGGACAGAGTTAGTACAAGCATTTTGATCGAGCAAAATGGGCCAAGTAAGCCGTGGGAGGAAATCAAAGTTAAACAGGGGAAGATATTATCGGGTGCACTGTGAGCTAAATTTGGAAAGTTTGTGGACAAACAGGGGAAGATATCTTCTCTTATAAAGTTTGTATGTGGCTTATGGAAGTATTACAACTCATTTGCGCAGGCAGAAGAGGTGGAAAAGATCGTATCTTGGCTGACAGTGAAGAAAATAAAAAAAATATTTTCCCGAGTAAATGAGAATTATATGGAGTTATTGCGAGGGATTAAATGCTGCTGTTCGGTATAAATTAACTCCTTGGGTCTAGTAGAAGGGGTGTCGAGAGTCTGGGGGGTTGAGGAGAGCCAGAGAAGAAGAAATTCGAGTTTTCCCAAACTCGGTTTCTGCTGCTGCTGCTGCTGCTGATGATGAACACGAAGAACACGAAGAACGGACTCGCAGCAGCAGTCGTTTATCAACAGTGAAAGAGACTCACAGGCGTGGGTCGTAGGTGTGGGTCTTAGGGATTCAGTAACAATAG
>NW_020633176.1:615-1000 GCF_003573695.1 Papaver somniferum
GCAGCAGTCGTTTATCAACAGTGAAAGAGACTCACAACCGTGGGTCGTAGATGTTGGTCTTAGTTATTCAATAACAATAGCACCTCTTCTGTGTCGTTGTATCTGGACGCCTCTTGTGGGTCGCAGAATCCTGTTTTATAACATTTCCTTATCTTTCTCTTCATTGTTAACACTTGTGAGCATCAATGAAATATTTTGAGAGTTTTTCCAACATGATGAGCGGCTAAAATTCCCTCGTAACCAAGGCAATGGAGGAAGCTATTCACGCAACATAAATGGGTAACTATTTCATTTAATTATATAATTCACCTAATCGCTGCTTTTGCAGAGTTTTAAATTATTTGAATGATTGTCTTAATTATTTGTTATTCAGTTTGATAGGTTA
>NW_020633177.1:0-453 GCF_003573695.1 Papaver somniferum
ATGGGTTTCACGTCTCTACGGAACAAATTGGTTACTTTGGAGAGGCGGTGAACGAAGATGTCACTCAATGGCAAGATTTAAGAACTAAGATGGCGGTACAACTAATCAAGGACAAGGATTTCTATATTGGGATGATGAAGGAAGGAGATAGACACGACAAAGAACTACAATTCAAAGACTTAGTTGCGCGTGAAAAGTGCCGAAAGGGATTGAAGACAATCTATCCAAGTATTGGATGACAATTCCTAAATGTGGATATCTCTTAGCGGACGTTTTGAATTGCGTGGTACATTTCTTTGTTCCTCCTAAGTATGGACATTCTTTTACGTTTGCACCTACAAGGGCGGTTTGCGATGAATCGGTTAAAGATAGAAGAATTATTATGGCATTTGTGAATGAGATGCATTTTATCGGTTTAAGAGTAAAGAAAGATTGCCCATTACCTC
Organism: Papaver somniferum; assembly: GCF_003573695.1. Taxonomy (NCBI): domain Eukaryota; kingdom Viridiplantae; phylum Streptophyta; class Magnoliopsida; order Ranunculales; family Papaveraceae; genus Papaver; species Papaver somniferum. The sequence continues at coordinate 447 of NW_020633177.1, forward strand.
CGGTGGG
>NW_020633177.1:464-906 GCF_003573695.1 Papaver somniferum
ATTATGGCATTTGTGAATGATATGCATTTTATCGGTTTAAGAGTAAAGAAAGATTGACCATTACCTCCGGTGGGTGGTTGGACGGAGCACTTCCCAACGAATCATTGTAAGGATTGGTTAAAACAATTTGATACCAACATGTTGGATTGGGATCGTGTCATGAAAGAAAACTTTCCGGAAGGCGTACTCGAATTGGTTCCCTCGGATGATGAAGATGAATGATCGTCACTTTTGAAAGATGTATTTTTTGGAGTTTTTTGGAAAATACTGTGAAGTATTAAGCTATAATCGGTAGTTATATATTAGTAATATATCAACCGATTGTACAAGCTTTTATAAACAAACATAATCAATGTTATAATCGGTTATTAACTTTTATAATTTAGCTTCCGATTGTCACCATGATAAAATAGTTGAAATTTTTTCCCAGAATCGATAGATA
>NW_020633178.1:0-229 GCF_003573695.1 Papaver somniferum
GACGACGGAGGAGGCCGTGTTTCATCCATGTGGTAATTTAAATTAATTCTTTATTTACTTTTTGCACCAATTTTAATTGAAATAAGATTTTAAATTAATTACTTGTGATTTCATTTGATGGAGTATGCTTAGTCCTAGGGATTTTTGATATGCCATGCTTAAGAAATACAAGTAATATTTTATAAAATCTATCTTGGCAATAAACTAGAGTTAATATTTGTTTTGTTTT
>NW_020633178.1:429-803 GCF_003573695.1 Papaver somniferum
TGGGGTACCAATCTGACTAGATGGAAACATCTATAGAGTCTATTCATAAAAGCACAGAGCTCAGGTGTTAGAAATAACATGATAGTTTCGCCATATCTCGTCGAGTCCTTTTCACTTTCTATTTTTAGTTTTCTTTTATTTCAAGTGATTTGGTGGGGCACACGATTCAAGTTGTTACCTTTGCTAGGGTGAAATAGAGTGACTGAGTTACCTTTTTAAAATAAAAAAATAAAAAATATTAGACCGGACCAGTTAGACCAATCGGAATAAGTATTAACACTTGGATAGCAATATGCGTGTGTTCTCCCTGTTTCCGTCGCCTAAGCAAGCGTGGAATGCAGGACCCGTGGGAACTATCGTGTAATCTGCTGACA
>NW_020633179.1:0-450 GCF_003573695.1 Papaver somniferum
AATTCTCTCACAACCAAGGCAATGAGGAAGCTATTTACGCATGAATAATTTGGTAACTATTATATTTTCTCTAATATTTAATTATAATTCACTCAATCACTGCTTTTGCAGAGTTTTTAATTGTTTGCATAATTTTCTTCATTAGTTGTGATTCAATTAGATAGGTTATGCTTTGATTAGATAATCTATGCTTAGGGGATACAATTAATTTTTGAGAATTTGCTTGATTATTTGTGAATTAAGAAAATAAGGGACTTAAAGATAATTAGAGTTTTGGGTTATTTACCATCATTCATTCATGTATAATAGTGGAATCGGTGTCTTGGTTATTTTCTCATATCTTGAAATCAAATTTTGAGTTAAGTTTTCTTTAATTTTTAAGTCTAAATTCTTTTGCTTTCACAAGTCTCAACGAACCTTTTTACTACAACATTATTGAGTCACATCAGA
>NW_020633179.1:524-1000 GCF_003573695.1 Papaver somniferum
TGATAGACGCATTTATGTGTCTAATTTGTCCTCAATGTTTCGTATTGTTAGTACTCGATTTCGTACTTATTATAGTGTTTTGTGTGTTTGTAGGCATTTTTGGGAAATAAAATTTTTTGGAAAATCGGCTCGAAAAGTTGCCCGGGGCACCCTTAGAGGACACGTGTTATTCGGACTCTCACCGTTGGTTAAGGGGCACCTCAGTTTATAAGGGGCGCCCTAACTGGACAGCTGCTATTTACACTCCACAGTCGGATAAGGGGCACTTCTTCTTCTTCACGGGAGACAGAAAATTGGCGGGAATTCTTCAGTTCAAATATTTTGTTACGGCAAATTTCTGGCGGAAGATTTTGAGGCGATTAATTGAGACTCAATGCCCGGTTTTGATTGTTACAACCCTGTTTCGATTAAACAGGGGTGGTAATGTGTTTTATCTCGGAAAATTTGGGTTGTGTGCGTTGGATTTACGTGAAACA
>NW_020633180.1:0-358 GCF_003573695.1 Papaver somniferum
GAATAATGATAATCTCAATGAGGAGTATGATAGAGTGAAGCGGATGGCTGAAAAAAAACGAATAGAGTTGATAAGAAATGAACAAAATTATGGAGGGGAAAATGAACGACATCATCATTTGCGAATTCAAGATAGGGATGAGGAAAAGAATCGCAGAAGAAGAAAAGATGAGGATAATGAAGAAGAGATACGAAATTTCGCAAGAGAAGATAGACGTGAACGCAGAAGAAGAGAAGCAAAATTAAAGAGACCAATGGGACAAGATTCAGGTGTAAATAAACAAATCTTGAAAGAATTAGAAGAAATGAGAGGAATGCTAAATAACAGAGGAGAAGTAGGTAGAAGACAATTGGATGAA
>NW_020633180.1:369-1000 GCF_003573695.1 Papaver somniferum
GAAATGATAGGAATGCTAAATAACATAGGAGAAGTAGGTACAAGACAATTGGATGAAGCAATAGAAGAAGATGCGAAAACTCCATTTACAAGGGAAGTACAATTAGGAGGAATACCACCGAAATGCAATTTGCCCGCATTAACCAGCATTTTCGATGGAACAACTTGTGCAATTCAGCACATTAAAGCTTATGTGAGGTGCATGTTACAATGGGAAAATCATGATGCGGTATTGTGCAAATATTTTGCATCCAGCTTAACATGAGAAGCATTAAAATGGTTTGAAGGTTTACCAAAGAATACAATAACCTCCTTCAATCATTTGCAGACCACATTCTTGGGAGCATATATAAGTAATAATTCCTCACGACCTGGTATAGAAGATGTGTTTGGATTAAAACAAAGGATTGGCGAAAGTTTGAAACACTTGACTAAAAGATGGAGAACTATGTGTAGCGAAATGGCTGGCCGTGTAGATGAGAGATATCTCATATTATCATTTATCAATGCTATGTTTGCAACATACTTGTTGTATATTCAAATCTTCAGAGTCAAGAATACGATTACAATGACTGAATTGCGAGAACTTCAAGAAGAAAACATTGCTTTATAGGAAAAACAAAATGAAATGG
>NW_020633181.1:0-722 GCF_003573695.1 Papaver somniferum
GTTAACTGAATCAGACATATATTCAATTCTTATAGGTTGGATCGCACCAAACACAAATTGTTAGATCTTTTCGTGTTTGCCTGCTATGATACCAATTGAAAAGGCGACGGTACCCAAATATACCTCAAGCTAAAAAATTTCCTACCTATAAGTCCTTTCTACGAAAGTGATTGTCTACGGACTGAGTCGAGACAATACAACTAATCGGTTCACACTTCTTGTCATCGTCTATGGATACGAGATCGAGACAATACAACAAGGAAGTATGTTTACTTGATAAGAGGTTCGGACTTAACCAAACACAATAGGATTACTATCAAGTAAAATAGGAATTAACGTTTGTGTAATTTACTTAAAAATAGGAATTGCGAAAATAAAAGTAAATGACACAGCAAGATTTTGTTAACGAGGAAACCGCAAATGCTGAAAAACCCCGGGACCTTGTCCAGAATTGAATACTCTCAGGATTAAGCCGTTATACAAAATAAAACCAACTTCGTATAGTTGAGACCAAACAACTAAACCTATAGTTCACCTAGTTCCGTCTGTATTCCCATGCCTCCAACTTATGAATAAGTCACGTACTTGGAACAATTCCTTTGGTTCGTATTCCAAACAGTAAAGGAACAACAAATCTGTTTGGTATCAACTCTCTTCAACCAAGTGATATGAGTCAAACAAAGGCTCTTCCGTTTATCTTAACATAAACTCCTTCGTCAGGT
>NW_020633181.1:733-1000 GCF_003573695.1 Papaver somniferum
TGATCTGAGTTCGACAAAGGCTCTTCTGTTTATCTCAATAAACTCTTTCGTCAGGTTCTTAGATCTATCTTATTCTCAACTACCAAAGGTAATTGTTAAGATTTTGCAATCAATACTTTTAATCACAAAGAATTGTATTGACGCCGATCTACATAACTAATCAATCTAATCTATCACAAGGATAAACCAATTATAGTTGGATCCTCTATACTGAAACAAGTATTGTGCACACCAAAGATTATGAACCCAAATAAGAAATCTTCAATA
>NW_020633182.1:0-548 GCF_003573695.1 Papaver somniferum
AGTCCCACACCTCACGTCCCATTATTTTATTATTCTTTCTCAAACTATGAAAATTCCTTGATTTTATGAATTTTCCCTAAAATTACCTAATTTCATTTATTTTCTCTAAAATCATGAAAAATATTAAAAAATTAGGAAAACTTGTGGGACCGGGCTCTAGCCGGCTGGCCATGCCCTAGCCGGTCCCACACGCCCACTATTTTATTATTATTTGGTGTTTGGTTTCCTGATTTCATGAAAACTCCATCATTTCAACAAAATATCTTGGCTTTCAACAAATCCCTTTGATTTTATGAAAGTTATCTAAAATCATCAAAATTACATAAAATTGGGAAGAGTGTCTTGGGACCCGCGCCCATTGGCCGGCCGGCCATGCCACGGCCATTGACGGTCCCACACTCTCATTCATTATTTTATATTTTAATTTATGTCTCTCATCTCATGGAAGTTCCCTAATTTCGCCAAACTCTCCAGTTTCATGGAATTTCCCTTAAAATCAAAGAAAAATACATGAAATCACATAAAACTGGGGAAAGCATGTGGGACCG
>NW_020633182.1:559-1439 GCF_003573695.1 Papaver somniferum
CAGTTTCATGGAATTTCCCTTAAAATCAAAGAAAAATACATGAAATCACATAAAACTGGGGAAAGCACGTGGGACCGCGTGTTAGCCGGTCGGCCATGCCCTAGCCGTGGCCGGTCCCACACCTTGTGATTTCATGTTTATTTATTATTTCCATCATCTCATGTATTTTTGCCGGTTTTAGCAAAACCATGGATTTTGCATATTTTCTCCAAATGTTGCTCAAACGTGCATCAGAAAATATCAAAATTCTCAGGACTGAAGCACGGACATCATGGTGACACGGACACATCCCCTTGACCGACCAAGGGTGACCCTGAGGCTTGCAAACAGCTGGTCCCTCGTGCTTTAATGATTTTAATCTAATTTGCTCAGATGCTCATATTAGGTTCGAACTCTTTCCAAACAATTGGAAGTTCGCTCAAACGACCATCTACTGGTCCCACGGACACCAAGAGCCGGTATCATGACCTCTTGGCCGGTCCCTCATATTTTCCATAAAACAGGTTTTATGATTTGTCGCTCACACGAGCATTATTTCAGTAAATGATTGAACCAGCATTTAATCATTCTTTCACCAACTGGTCCTCAAGAGACTTTGGTGTTTTTGCTCATTCGAGCATCTGGGCGTTATATGGTGAACCCGTCATCCCATGTAGCCGGTTTCATGTGATTTGCAATAAATCATTATCTCAGTAAAATTAGGGTTTTGAATCCAGAGCTTTGCAGAAACGTGATTCTGAGCAGATTCGAACACTCTGATAATTTTATGTTGATTCCATGATTAACATTCATATTTATTTTGCTCGACTCAGCAGTCAGTAACTTAAATTAATATTTTATTTGGTTCAGCTACCAACAATTCATCAAAAGAACAATATTT
>NW_020633182.1:1450-2000 GCF_003573695.1 Papaver somniferum
GCTCAACTCAGCAGTCAGTAACTTAAAGTAATATTTTATTTGGTTCAGCTACCAACAATTCATCAAAAGAACGATATTTGTTCAAACTAGCAATATTTGCTCGAACTAGCAATATTCGCTCGAACCGGAAATATTTACTCAATTAGCAATATTCGCTCAGACTAGCAATATTTGCTCAAATCAAAGAATATTGGTTCAACTATCAATATTCAACAATTTAGCAACACAGTTTTGCTCGTCTTAGGTTATGATGATACCTCGTCTCAGCAGACACGTTAAATTCATGAGTTTCGAAACATTTGCTAATCATGTTCAACTCAGCAATACATGGACTCATCGTCCCATAAAGTCAGCAACTGACTCCACAATCACGAGATTTCAATCGTGTCACATGGGGGATATTAACTAGGGTTTTGGTCTGGCGGTCTACGGCACGTGTGTTCACCCACGATGAGAATGTGAGCAAGTCGTGCAATCAGTTGGAAGAGTCAGCAAAGTAGTGGGTGGAAAGTTAACCAAGTCTCCGCACGATGAGTAATTGGTTTTAACA
>NW_020633183.1:0-296 GCF_003573695.1 Papaver somniferum
GATTCTATGGTCGAATCTACGATCCCATGGAATGGTAATGCTCACTTTACTATTCTGAATTCGTAGTCGAATCCTCAGCTGATCCTATGAATTAATAATAAACATCTTATTACTCAGTTTTGTGAATTATTGTCCACTGAATTCCACAATTAGTAATAAATAATCAACAACCGGACGTCTGAGCTACCTCTAAGTAATCCCCGATTCAAATGGTGAAGGTGTATTCAACGATGATACACTAACAGTCACCGCACGAACGAGTATTTCAAAAATACAACGAAACGATGAACCTATGC
>NW_020633183.1:496-654 GCF_003573695.1 Papaver somniferum
AAAATTCATCAAATTTCTCAAAATTCATGAATTTTTCATAAAATCATCAAAATATTATAAAATTAAGGAAAAGGCACCACGGGACCGTGGTCACGACCGTCCGACCATGCCTTGACCATGGTGATCCCAAGCCTCCTCATTCCTTATTTTATAATTAT
>NW_020633183.1:665-868 GCF_003573695.1 Papaver somniferum
GACCATGCCTTGACCACGGCGGTCCCACGCCTCCTCATTCCTTATTTTATAATTATTTTTCATCATCTCATGGTGTTTTCCTCAGTTTCGTCGAAACCCTAATTTTGGCATATTTTCTCGAATGAATGCTCAATTGCACGCTAGAAAATATCAAAATTCTCAGGACTGAGACGCGGACACCTTGGGGATACGAGAACGCTATC
>NW_020633184.1:0-653 GCF_003573695.1 Papaver somniferum
GTGTATAATCAAAGTCTATATATATAGCATACGACTTTTTGTCTCAAGAAGTAGGAGATAAAATAGATAGACTTTTGAGTGATAGATAAGTTCAAGTCTTCACATACCTTTTTGTCGAGAAGTTCCACCGGTTCCTTGAGTAGTTCTTCTTCTTGTATGATGAATCGCCATGAAGTCCTTGAGCTCAACTACACTTTCTATCCTAGTCCGAGACTTAGCTATAGTAGACTAGAAATCAAGACTTGTAGTTTTGATCACTAACATTGACAAACATGCTTGAGATAGCAACGCATGCGAGTTCGACCGAGCAATGCTCTAACAATCTCCCCCTTTTTCAATTTTAGTGACAAAACTATCAATACATATGGAATACAAAAAAGATAATGAAACTTTAGTAGCTCCTATTCCACATGTCTAATCTTCAACGTTCCTCGAAATCTTCGTCATTTCCAAGTACTCCAATGATCCCAAAGGTTGTAAGTTTAACATCACCGTTGTTGAAGATCTGTAGCTATAACAATGAGAAAACATAATTCTCGATCATTGTTATACAATGTCATAGTATTATTACACAGTGTCAAAGTTCAATTGTATCACCACTTCAATAATAATACTATGGTGATATGTATCACTCCCCCTTAGTCAATACTCCA
>NW_020633184.1:664-1000 GCF_003573695.1 Papaver somniferum
ACTTCAACAATAATACTATGGTGATATGTATCACTCCCCCTTAGTCAATACTCTATCTCACATGGAAACCACTCCCCCTTACACAATGATCCGAAAACCATATGTATTTGTAGTGTGAACTACATATTAATTCTCCCCCTTTTTGTCAATAAAATTGGCAAAGGTACAAGAACGGGATCATAATGAAATTTCCGTAAGAGACATTTCATGACTAAAAGAAAAAATACATACCAACTAATTTAGATGCAATCATAAAGCCGAAGCTAAATGCATTCATCAAGGAGTTTAAAGATACAAGATAACCCCTCTAAAATTCCACACCCCTCAACATATGAC
>NW_020633185.1:0-242 GCF_003573695.1 Papaver somniferum
AATGAGATAATATAGTTATTGCTATTCTATGAGATCAAGTCGTGGATTCGATCATAGAATCAGAACAATTGGTATTGCCATTCCATGGGACCAGTCGTGGATTCGACCATGGAATAGGAGCAATAATAGATTATTCTGGGAATTCAGTAGTGAATGTCACGGCAGAATTAATCTTAATTAGGAATAATTAACTTTGTGGCTCTATACTAGCAGAGCTAGCTGTCTAGGAGCATTAATCATCC
>NW_020633185.1:432-750 GCF_003573695.1 Papaver somniferum
TATCCTTTATATAGTTAGGGTAAACTCGTTGTTTGTTCCTGAAGACGTTATCGCTCTATACTAGCAGAGCAAGCTGTCTAGGAGCCGTCCATCTCGTGATACTATATAGAAATAATCACTGAAACTGTTCAGTATTCATGAGATATGTCGTTGTCCAGTCGTGAGACTACATATCTACATGTACTCTGAGAGAAAGTACTCTCCGTTGAGAATTCGATGAGAGACCCGTGTCTCAATACTCACGTCTGATTGCTGGATCAAAGCTTCGTATAATTACGAGTTTACGATTTTATCCCTTGTCGAAAATCCACCATCTAC
>NW_020633186.1:0-469 GCF_003573695.1 Papaver somniferum
AAAAAAAAAATTCAGAAAAATACAAAAAAAAATCAAGTATTTATCAATTCCATCATCTCTTGTTCCAAAAATAAAAAGAGAGTAGTCAATGTAAATTAGAGTCATGTAAATAGTCATTTTGTTGTTTTATTGTAATAAGCAAGGTAGGGTGTATGCCATTGATGTACAACGCGAGTAATTGTGAAATACCTCCAACTCATTCACAATTCTCGTAAAGTCCGGACAGCTAGCTAGATTTCGACCTTGGTTCTTAGCCTGAGAAACTATCTCTTGGTGATTAGTAGTCATAACTTCAGATCTTTCTTTACACATGTGTAGATACACTTTACACTCTTATCACATGTCCTTATTTGTTATCAGTGCTAGGATTGTGCCTTCGATAGCTAGATTGACATCTCCATTTTGCTGTGAGCTTAACTGACTTGCACATGTCACATTTGATGGAATCTGAGCTTATATTTTGACCTAG
>NW_020633187.1:0-354 GCF_003573695.1 Papaver somniferum
GGCACCTGGTCACACTGGGAATTGTGCAAAGCTACCAGATGCAAGGATTGCTAATTCTACTTACATCTCGAAAAAGGTCAGACAAGTCTCCTTAGCCCTCTTTCACGAATTACTGTCTCAGTTCTATCCTCGTCTGTCACCATCTTATGCTTACCTTGCAACAAGGCCCCTGTTCCAAGCTAAGCAGGGGACTTAATGTTGATGGTGGTTTTTAGACAAGGGGTAAAATCGTAAAACCTTACGCATAGCATGACGTCACCGGTGACGCTAAACACATTTATTAGAACATTTAATGCACTTATGTAAAAAATTACCAGGGTATCTTTTTTCAAATGCTAAACTAGGGTTTCGACA
>NW_020633187.1:544-708 GCF_003573695.1 Papaver somniferum
CATCTCTCAAGCTCAACTTATCAAACACCAACGACATGCTACACGTTTTCCACGAAAACACTCGAGACATCAATACATGTCACAAACTGGGGGATGCTCTTTAGGGTTTTGGTTTGGCGGTTTATAGCGTGCGGCATACACAAATGCCCGTTTCAAGACAGTGT
>NW_020633187.1:719-1000 GCF_003573695.1 Papaver somniferum
TCTCTCAAGCTCAACTTATCAAACACCAGCGACATGCTACACGTTTTCCACGAAAACACTCGAGACATCAATACATGTCACAAACTGGGGGATGCTCTTTAGGGTTTTGGTTTGGCGGTTTACAGCGTGCGGCATACACAAATGCCCGTTTCAAGACAGTGTATTAAGAATAAAACGGTTAGTAAATGCAGGAAGTAATGGTGAAACGCTCTTTCACTATGGAACATCAATTCCATCAAATTCCATCAATACCAGGCGTTACCACCTCTTCCAATTTAACT
>NW_020633188.1:0-518 GCF_003573695.1 Papaver somniferum
AGCAATAAGATGTTTATTATTAATTCATAGGATCAGCTGAGGATTCGACTACGAATTCAGAATAATAAAGTGAGCATTACCATTCCATGGGATCGTAGATTCGACCATAGAATCGGAGTAATTAAGATTTATCTATTACCATTTATGAGACCAGTTGTGGATTCGATCATGAAATCGGAGTAATGAGATAATATAGTTATTGCTTTTCTATGAGATCAAGTCATGGATTCGAACATAGAATCAGAACAATTGTTATCGCCATTCCATGGGACCAGTCGTGGATTCGACCATGGAATAGGAGCAATTAGGAATAATTAACTTTGTGGCTCCATACTTTAGAGCAAGCTGTCTAGGAGCATTAATCATCCCGATATGAGCTTGTCGGTAAGTCATATCCTTTATATAGTCAGGGTAAACTTGTTGTTTGTTCCTGAAGACGTTATCGATCTATACTAGCAGAGCAAGCTGTCTAGGAGCCGTCCATCTCGTGATGCTATATAGAAATAATCGCTGAAAGT
>NW_020633188.1:605-970 GCF_003573695.1 Papaver somniferum
TTCAGTATTCATGATATATGCCGTTGTCCAGTCGTGAGACTACATATCTACATGTACTCTGAGAGAAAGTACTCTCCGTTGAGAATTCGATGAGAGACCCGTGTCTCGATACTCACGTCTGATTGCTATATCAGAGCTTCGTATAATTATGAGTTTACGAGTTTAGCCCTTGTTGAAAATCCACCATCTAAAGTAAGTCCCCTTCTTACTGAGGAAAGTGGTGTTCCTCAGTCAGCATTAAATGGTGATTTTCCGGTCATAAATAATAATACCAGTAAATGAACTTAGTCGTAAGTTGAGACGTTACCGGATTTAAAGAGCATGATCAAACCAAGACTTGATGAATGCTTCAATGTCATGATTGG
>NW_020633189.1:0-506 GCF_003573695.1 Papaver somniferum
TTAAGTTAACCGGAGGAGGGGAGAAACGCAGGTCATGATGAGGAAAATGTTTACCTTTCAACAACTTCGCCCATAAAGCATCTTGGTTATGTAACAATTGCCAAGCTAGTTTCGCAAGAATAGCTAAGTTATAGTTACATAAATTTTTAAGTCCTAAACCACCTAGCCTTTTAGGTAAACATACCTTTCTCCAAGAGATGTACTTTTGAGAACGTGGCTTGATGTAACTGTTCCACCAATAGCTTCTCTGAATTCTTTCCATTTGTTGAAGAGTTGCTTCAGGTAGTTTGAAAACCTGCATTTGATACATACCCATAGAGCTTAGAACAGAATTAACCTGAGTAGTTCTTCCTGCTTGATTCACAATTTTGCTCTGCCAGCCCTGCAATCTATTATTCATGTTATCAATAACCCCCTGACAGTTCTTATGTCTGGATCTATGCAGCAGAAGAGGTATACCCAAGTATTTTTTGCCAAGTCCCATAACTTTCATACCAAGAATACCA
>NW_020633189.1:517-1000 GCF_003573695.1 Papaver somniferum
ATCAATAACCCCCTGACAGTTCTTATGTCTGGATCTATGCAGCAGAAGAGGTATACCCAAGTATTTTTCGCCAAGTCCCATAACTTTCATACCAAGAATACCAGTGATATTAGACTTATGAGCATTAGAAGTGTGCTTGCCAAAAAATAAGGTTGATTTCTGCATATTTATCACCTGACCTGAAGCTTGTCCAAATATATGAAACAAGTGTTGAAGCTGCTGCATTTGAGTAGAATCAGCTTCCAAAAATAACAAACAATCATCCGCAAAGAACAGATGATTAATTGAAGGGCAGTGATGATTAATTCTAATCCCTGAAAGACAACCGGAGTCCACATTAAGCTGCAAAAGTCTAGAAAAAGCTTCCATGACAAAGAGAAATAAAAAAGGAGACAGCGGGTCTCCTTGACGAATACCCCGAGTCGGAGAAAAAGTTGAAGAAGGACTGCCATTGATAAGAATGGAAATATTTGAAGTAGAAAT
>NW_020633190.1:0-520 GCF_003573695.1 Papaver somniferum
AATGAATATTAAATTTATGTTAGATTTTTTGTTTGATCTCATGGAATCAGATGTTAGATCTTATAGGTTTACTTGTTAAAGCATGATTAGGGTTTTTATTCGGCTGTATCAAAGAACAAGTTAATGACAATCACGGGTTGTACGATGAGATGTGATTTCATTTTGTTACAACAATAATATTTTAGGCTTAAGTTACATGCATGGACTATTATAAGATTTAGGTAAGGATCTTTCTTTCATGTTACTTAGTTAGGCTTTACTAGTTAGTTAGGTTTTACAAAATAAAAATAAAAAAAAAAATTTAACGATGCTAATTTTTTTCTAGGGTTTTTGTTATTGTTTGGGTTGGATTTTGATTGAGAGTTAATAACTCTACTTTGATCGACGATGTTGTGTCAATCATATTTATATACAAGGCTTCTCAAGATTTAATCATTTGAGTCTCTGTTACTTGGCGAGCCTGTAACGTCTGTATTTTAAGTTGCCACTTTTAATAATACCATGTTGCTGGTTGGCCAAT
>NW_020633190.1:531-1000 GCF_003573695.1 Papaver somniferum
AGCCTGTAACGTCTGTATTTTAAGTTGCCACTTTTAATAATACCATGTTGCTAGTTAGCCAATTTGACTATATCTTCAAGCTAAAAATGGATAATCATTATCTGGTGCTTTAGTGCTCTTGGCTTTTGTAACAAAAAGTTATATAAGACCGTTTAACCGGTACCTTTCGCTTTGTGGTTAACACAATAATCATGAGGAGATTTTGTGTGTTGCAGTGATGTTTTAGCCTAAAGTTACATGCATTACTGAGTTCATGATTGTTTTCTTTTCATATAATAGAAAATAGGTGTAACACATGTTGCCTATCCTGTTAGGTTTAGCTAATATTTTCCAAAATAAGCTCAAATTCCTAACTGAGATGCACGTACCTACACAACTTTTTTCATGGCAGAAGGTGATGATTACAACCAATGGAGGGAATCAGATGTTGAGGGGGATTCTGATGAATAAACGATGGATTTAGATGAGA
>NW_020633191.1:0-430 GCF_003573695.1 Papaver somniferum
GGGCGCACTAGTAGCACACAGACGTGTGGGGATTAGTTTTGCACAATGCTAGATGTCTCTTTTATATAGCCTTCAAATCAGGGTTTTTCCTTAGTTACAAAGCAATCCTTATTCACCGTTAGATGAAAACCTGATTTAGATTCAAGCTAATATTTCTCAACTGTTAGATCGAAAGCTTAGCTTGTCACACACACTCGGGTAGACGTTTACTGGGTTCGTGAAAACCATTCCCAAAGGTGTACATGTATGTTGGTTCAACATAGTAACCCAAAAGGTTAACCATATGAGCATTTCATATTAACCTTGTTCTTCTTCACCATAACTAGTTCAATTGACTCAAATGAACTAGTTAAAGAGTTATTCAATTGTTATGAGATCTTATGTAACTACACAAGACACAATTGAAACAAAGATGATTTCATTCGATTGA
>NW_020633191.1:453-1000 GCF_003573695.1 Papaver somniferum
TATGAGATCTTATGTAACTACACAAGACACAATTGAAACAAAGATGATTCGATTCGATTGAATCGGCTCATGAACATTATAGCCACGGTTTGCATAAAGCATTCCTTAGTAATTTAATGTTTCATGTTCAGAGCACATCTTTAGATCATAACCTCTTAAGTTCACAAACAAGTTCGCGGACTTAAGTTAATCGGTTGAGTTTTCCAAACTCAGCAGAAATTCTCGGAAAGGGAACTTCCGCCAGTTCGCGGACTGGGTTCTCGGACTGAGTTCGCGGAATTAGCACACAAACGAGTTTTGGAAAATCCCAGCAGAAATTCTCGGTCGAGAACTTCCATCAGTTCGCAGACTTGGCAAGCTAATTCCACAATCCTCCCGATTTCTCTTGATCAACAAAGTTCGAAAACTTCGGTTCAAGGAATACATGGTTATGTAATCTAAAATTTCATATCAATCATTGAGACATTCTCAGAGGACGCTATGTAGCCGTTATTCACAGACCGATTCACGTCAGAGCAATTCTCAAAGTGATTGAAACTTTTCATGA
>NW_020633192.1:0-345 GCF_003573695.1 Papaver somniferum
TTCAATACTATTCTAATTATTAAGCTTGTCTTGATCGGTGGTTAATCCCCAATCAAAGGATTTCTATCTTTTTCTTATAGTTTTGGTCGGGATCCTAACATCTGGTATCTAGAGCCAGAGATCTGAGCCACACTTCCCAATTATTTTTTCTTTCCTTCTTGTTGCTTTTCATCAATCTTTGAAGATGACAGTCAAATCGTTGGAAGATAAAGTTGGTGACTGATGAGTGCCAAATATTGTATATATTTATCCCTTTTTGTTGGCATTTAACTCATCTTTTGTGCATTAATTCTACATTTTATCCCATATTCTGTATTTTCATTGTTTTCAAGAATAAATATTTTT
>NW_020633192.1:545-714 GCF_003573695.1 Papaver somniferum
CATCAAAGTTTGATATCTCCGCCTTACACTACAGCACCTAACCTAATCTAGCACCGTTCGTTTCGTTGTATCCCTTCATCCGACGGTCGCTCCTCGCTTGCCTCCGCATCACCGTCCGATCTACTTACCAGATCCACATCCCACGGCTAAGCTTCGCGAAACATCAAAA
>NW_020633192.1:725-1000 GCF_003573695.1 Papaver somniferum
CTTCTCCACAGCAGAGCCTTCCCCTTCCACCTGCTCCACCAACTCGCTGCCACCACCACCAGCTCCGCCACCTGCTCCACCAACCCTGACACCACCATACCACCTCCGTCATCATCCTACACGTGATTGAAAGCTTCCCCCATCATTCTAGCCCTTTATCCCATCAACTTATTACCTAACCTAAACCCTAGGTTATGGGTTGATGGATTAACGTGTGCTAGAGAAGCAATTGATGCATGGAGGTGATACAGGAGAACAAGTGGAAGCATGGGTCG
>NW_020633193.1:0-400 GCF_003573695.1 Papaver somniferum
ATCATGTCACAAACTGGGGGATACATACTGGGGTATTGGTCTGGCGGTTTACAGCGTACAGCGCACAACGCGCCATCACAAGAACGTGTTAGGAAGTCATGGACGGTTAGTGATGATGGGAGAAGTGGGCAAGACTGATCGTGTAACACTAACACCCGCAACTCCACTACTCCATCACTCCACTTTCTCCACTTCCCACAAGATACATGAGTAAGGCTCAATGACTTGTATAAATAGTTTCTCCTCCCTATTTCGACAAGACAAGACAACAGAAGCAAGTGTTGATACAACCGTATTCAAACACCGGAACTGATAGCTTACATTCTACAAGCCAGTTCAGCTTTCTGATACAAGTCATACATAGCCAACACCTTCACAATATCAACACCTTCTTCGCTTC
>NW_020633193.1:411-1000 GCF_003573695.1 Papaver somniferum
CAAGCCAGTTCAGCTTTCTGATACAAGTCATACATAGCCAACACCTTCACAATCTCAACACCTTCTTCGCTTCCCTCCCTAAGATCAACCCCATCTCCTTCACTTTGTGACCGAAGCAAGTCTGGAACGGCCATTTCTTGGTTTAGGCCAGAATTGTACAAATTGATTTCTCGAATCACAAGCACTCCCGTGCAGTGCATTTGTTTAGGGTTTAGATTCATTCCTCATCCACACACCCCAAATTACCAAATTCGGCAGGAATAGTTTTCACTCATAAACAACGGTTGTTTGTGAACTTATTCATATTAACTAAGGAATGCCAAATGCAAACCGTGGCTATACAGTTCATGAACCGATTCGAGTGAATCAAATTGTTTTTGCTTCAATTGTGTCTTGTGTAGTTACATAAGATTTCCTTGCAATTGAACAACTCTCTAACTAGTTCATTTGAGTCATTTGAACTAGTTATGGTGAAGAAGAACATGGTTGATATGAAAGTGCTCATATGGCTAACCATTGGTTAACTATTGTTGAACCAACAAATGTTCATGTTTGGGTACGGTTACATAAACCCAAAATAGTACATTTC
>NW_020633194.1:0-546 GCF_003573695.1 Papaver somniferum
CGTGTTTGTACGTGTTTGGATGGAGTTGGGATGCTGTAGAAACTTGTTTGGAGTGTGTTCCACATCAACAGAAGCGCGGAAGAGGAATTAAAGGAAAGAAAATCCCGTATTTCTTTGAAAAAGGAAAGAAAATATCCCGAGTAAAAGAAGATTATTTGGGATTAATGGAGGATATTCAACGCGTGTTTTTGGTTTAAATAGGTTCCCTGGGAGTCCTAGAAGGGGTGTCGAGAGTTTGGGGTCGATAGAAGGTCCAGAGAAGCAGAAATCAAGAGTTGATGAAACTCTGTTTCTGCTGCTGCTGATGATGAAGAACACCAAGAACACGAAGAACAGACTCGTAAGGACAATGGTTTATCAAAAGTGTCTAAGACGCACAACCGTGGGTCGCAGTGCAGTCTAAACATCAGCAGCACTTGTGTTTTATCGTTCATTCTGTGACGCTTTTTGTGCGTCGCAGATTACAGTTTTACACCATTTTCTCCTTTTCTCTCCATTGTAAACACCATTTGAGCTATAAAAATATATTTTGAGCGTGTTTTCATC
>NW_020633194.1:557-1000 GCF_003573695.1 Papaver somniferum
ATCTTCATTGTAAACACCGTTTGAGCAATAAATAAATATTTTGAGCGTGTTTTTATCATGATGAGCTAAACCCAACACTGGGACGATGGAGGAGGGTGAATTTCATACACGGGTAAATTTATTTTATTCTTTTTATGACTTTTGCATTAATTTTAAATTGAAATATGATTTGAATTAATTGGTTGTTATTTAATTTGATGATGTATGCTTAGCTTAGGTGTTTTGATACATCATGCTTAGGACTTACAATCGATGTTTTGAGAATCTATCTTGGCAAAATCAGAGTCCATGTTAATTTTATTGAGTTTTAAATTGTCAAAGAATATATGAATGAACCCTGTGTAGTGAATTCGGCCAAATCCTTAGTCCCAGTACCTCTCGCCCATTGTTAATATTTTTGTATATATATTTTTATTAAATCTAAAAATTTCATTTCCTTCACA
>NW_020633195.1:0-425 GCF_003573695.1 Papaver somniferum
CATGCATTGTAGAGAGCCTCAAATCTCCTTTTCTTCCGCTCCTGAACAACCTCTTCTGCCTCTCTCTGACGAGTTTGCTCTTGAATCCGATAATCAATTTCAGACTGTGCATCTTCTCTTAACTGATGCAATTCCTCTATGCTCAAAGAAAGGAGAATTGACTTGGCTTGTGCAAATTCAGGTGTTACTGGTGGTGCATTTGGAAGATTTCCGATGGAATTGGTTGAATTCTGGGCAGGATTAGCCATACTCTCAATTTAGTTTGCTAAACCTAAACCTTTCCTCTTCTGTTAAAGATCTCTCTGAAAATGGTAATCTCTCTGCTAATTAACCCCTCAAATACCCCATTGTGCCAATTCAATTCCATTTATGGCGCTTAGTTAGCCGTCATGTCACTTTGTTAACTACGCCCATTCAAAGCCATC
>NW_020633195.1:455-650 GCF_003573695.1 Papaver somniferum
TCGTGTCACTTTGTTAACTACGCCCTTTCAAAGCCATCCGCGTCCCCTTCACTCTAATAACCATCATTACCCTATCAAGACCTATTTTCAACACCTAATTCCCATTAAGACTTTTACCCTCTTTGGAACTGCCATTAAGGGAGTATCTGGTGGGTCACCAAACTTTGATGTTTATCTTTGGGGTCTAATTAACTC
>NW_020633195.1:661-1000 GCF_003573695.1 Papaver somniferum
ATTAAGGGAGTATCTGGTGGGTCACCAAACTTTGATGTTTATCTTTGGGGTTTAATTAACTCTTTATGTTTTATTCATACTAGGAGATGGCAACACCAGTTAGGAGGCTTCATTGCAACCTGCTAAAAATGCTCTTCCTGCTAGAACAGTCCTTCATATAATAGCGTGTCCAAAAAAGGAAAATTTTGGCCATATTACGTTTCCAAAATAATATTAACAATAATTAAAGCAAATACTAATTAACCACTAAACTCAAAATGGATATTAAGAGAAGTAATAAGGGAGAAGGGAGAATTTCTTATTCACTTAAGAAATTGGGATACAAAATACAATAGCCTA
>NW_020633196.1:0-548 GCF_003573695.1 Papaver somniferum
TACACAATTTATCTTCATCGCGTGTTCCTCAAGCCAATCCAGAACTTCTGGTTTAGTTTTCCATATCTACGTTCATTCCAAAACAAGTAATTAGTAAGCAAAACTTTGGAATATTCCGACAACATTAAGGTAAGCAAAAGGTTCTTACATACCAAATCATTTTGGAAGTGATCCTTGGTATCCTCGTGAATTATTTCTACTGGATCAGGTTGATTTTACATGGGTCCAAGCATGATCTACAAAGAATATCACAAGGTTAAACACTAGAAAGGGAATATAATAACAAGGTTCGGCGCATTCTATAATCACATTATGTGCCGAACTATAAACATTTAGAGGTTTCGGCTTGTACGATATCCTCAATATGTGCCAAACCACAAACAATATTTTAACCCAAAAATTAACAAATGCATGTTCGGCTCATAAGATAATCATATTATGTGCCGAACCTTGGACATAAGAGGTTTCGGTTTGTACGATATCCTCAATATGTGCCGAACCTCGAACAATATTTTAACCCAAAAATTTACAAATTTATGTTCGGCTCA
>NW_020633196.1:598-1000 GCF_003573695.1 Papaver somniferum
TGTTCGGCTCATAAGATAATCATATTATGTGCCGAACCTTGGACATAAGAGGTTTCGGCTTATACGATATCCTCAATATGTGCCGAACCTCGAACAATATTTTAACCCAAAAATTAAAAAATTATGTTCGGCACATACGATTTTGGATATTTAAGCCGAATTAGTAATGATTCTATTCCGGGCTATTAAGGATGTTGTTCGGCTTACTATGAAACTTTCATATAAGCCGAACTAGTGTCTAGCAAAAGGGTTGGAATTGGAAATTATAGGTTCGGCGCATGCAGTAAACAGATTCAGTAAGCCGAACCGTTCATCAATTGGTAGATTCGGCTCATAGATGTGAGCCGAACCTCAACCTGTTTCGCCGAACCATGATTCAAAAAACCTAACTTTTGATAATTG
>NW_020633197.1:0-536 GCF_003573695.1 Papaver somniferum
ATTTTAACGGAAACAAAGCGTGAACCGCTACCTACGCTTTTCGGCAAAAATTGGTTTTTGCTTTTCAGACCTTAAATTCAGGTCAGAACTGGACGAATGATGGCTCGTTAGAAAGCTTACAGATCATTCAACAATATCACATATAAAAATCCACAAAATATTTCGGTTCATTTTAACGGAAACAAAGCGTGAACCGCTACTTACGCTTTCGGCAAAAATTGGTTTTTGCTTTTCAGACCTTAAACTCAGGTCAGAACTTGACAAATGATGGCTCGTTATAAAGCTTACATATCATAGAAAAATATCACATATAAAAATCCACAAAATATCTCGGTTCATTTTAACGGAAACAAAGCGTGAACCGCTACCTACGCTTTTCGGCAAAAATTGGTTTTTGCTTTTCAGACCTTAAATTCAGGTCAGAACTGGACGAATGATGGCTCATTAGAAAGCTTACAGATCATAGAACAATATGACATATAAAAATCCACAAAATATTTCGGTTCATTTTTACGGAAACAAAGCGTGAACCGCTA
>NW_020633198.1:0-413 GCF_003573695.1 Papaver somniferum
ACCTTTTATATGGATCGCTGCTCTCCACGCACTTCTATCGAGCGCAAGGTTTACGCAATGATCTATCCCCAAAACCGAAACCAGAGCCTTTTGTCCCGGAACAAGTCCAGGGTAGGCTAGAAACAATCTCATAAAAGTGTGGCAATTGTTTTTACGCCGGCTCGCCTGCCTAGAAGCAACTTGCACAGAGACAAGATAAAATCCTTGGAACATTCCGTGCCTCGTTCGTTTTGGGTACAGAGAGTGCAGTAGTCAACACTTCAATGGGATTATATATTCACGACCATTAGAGTAATGTATCTACTTACTCCATGTCTCGGGTGCAGGGCTACGAGGGTGATTGCCCCTTCACAATCCTGCAAGCTGCAGAGATACGGGGGGAGTCCCCCCCCCCCCCCCCCCCCCCCCCCCCC
>NW_020633198.1:510-1000 GCF_003573695.1 Papaver somniferum
CCCCCCCCCCCCCCCCCCCTTCACAGTTCTGCCATGGTGTTTTACATGTTCATAGCTTGCATAGGCCTACTAAAGAGACAATATAAAATAATATGGTTAGTTCACGTACCTCGTGCACATACCTTGTTCCCATGGGTCGCAGCTCTTCATGCATTTCTGTCAAATGTCAACTCTTTCTCTAGCTTCTGCCAACTGGGGTCCCATTTGACCAGCTTCGTGATTCTACGTCATCCTGTTAAAGAGACAGTCGAAGATAATAGGATCAGTTCACATACCTTGCACACATACCTAATTCACATGGATTATTGCTCTCCACGCACTTCTGTCAAACACCAACTCTTTCTCCAAGCCCCGCCGGGTCAGATCCCGTATAACCAGTTCATCTCAGGTCAATTTCGGCCGCCCTCAACGCTTCATCCTTACTGTTGTGCGTGTGATGCGTCTTAAGCGAACCAGGGCATCTGGTGGTCTTCGTTGGAGATGCCCAAAC
>NW_020633199.1:0-321 GCF_003573695.1 Papaver somniferum
GACCATACACATTTGATATTTCGAGTCGAGTATATCTCGCCTATCTATATCTCGAAATCATGTGTTGGTAAAGCGTTTCGCTTTGATCAATTTTATCTTCACCGAGTGACGAAAGTCATGAAAAGTTTCAATCATTTTGAGAATTGTTCTGACGTGAATGGTCTGTGAATAACGACTATATAACGTCCTCTGAGAATGTATCAATGATTGAAATTAGAGTTTAGATTACATAACCATGTATTCCTTGAACCGAAGTTTTCGAACTTTGTTGATCAAGATAAATCGGGAGGATTGTGGAATTGGCTTGCCAAGTCCGCGAAC
>NW_020633199.1:427-870 GCF_003573695.1 Papaver somniferum
CAGTCTGCGAACTGACGGAAGTTCTCGACCGAGAATTTCTGCTGGATTTTCCAAAACTCGTTTGTGTGCTAAGTCCGCGAACTCAGTTCGCGAACCCAGTGCGCGAACTGGCAGAAGTTCTCTTTCCGAGAATTTTTGCTGAGTTTGGAAAACTCAACCGATTAACTTAAGTCCGCGAACTTGTTTATGAACTTAAGAGGTTATGATCTAAAGATGTGCTATGAACATGAAACATTAAATTACTAAGGAATGCTTTATGCAAACCGTGGCTATAATGTTCATGAGCCGATTCAATCGAATCGAATCATCTTTGTTTCAATTGTGTCTTGTGTAGTTACATAAGATCTCATAGCAATTGAACAACTCTTTAACTAGTTCATTTGAGTCAATTGAACTAGTTATGGTGAAGAAGAACAAGGTTAATATGAAATGCTCATATGGTT
>NW_020633199.1:881-1000 GCF_003573695.1 Papaver somniferum
AACCAACATACAAGTACACGTTTGGGCATGGTTTTCACGAACCCAGTAAACGTTTACCAGAATGTGTGACAAGCTAGGTTTTTCGATCCAATGGTTGAGAAATATTAGCTTGAATCTAA
>NW_020633200.1:0-315 GCF_003573695.1 Papaver somniferum
TTGTTGCGACACTCTCGCAATAAGTAAAATTCTCAAGAATACATTTTATTGAATGACAAAATTGAGATTGCGAAATGCAAATAAAATATGAGGATATACGAGACTCTCGCAGAGATAATGAATTTTACAGAAGATAATCAGAGAAAAATGACAAAAGAGAAAGAGGCGAACCTTTATGGCGTAAACCCTAGTTCGCGAATACAATTTCGCAAGAGGCAAATGTAAGACCTAAAGTACGTCATATAAGGGGGTACCTGTTGCATGGCTCAGGGAAAGGCTACACCGCCACCGGAACCTGAGTCATGGAGATTTGGG
>NW_020633200.1:403-1000 GCF_003573695.1 Papaver somniferum
CCCATCCGGGAGAGGCGCCTTGGATTCTCAGGTTAAGCATATGACTTAGGTTGGGAGACTAAGGTAATAAGAACTCTCCCAAGGAGTGCAGATCTGATCAAGGCGCCGAGGTACACGGTTGAGTCAAGAGTGCCAGGGACGTTTGAAGCGTACTTTGCCATTCTTGACAAGTCTTGGCTTATACTGCACTCGGCCTGAAGAAAACCCCACTTAGGGTGCAGTCTCCTAACCATAAGCCCTATAGGTAAAAGGGATAAGAGGCTGCGAAAACAACTGGTTGTTGTTAAGACTGGATGGGAGGAGCTAACCTTGTATGGTAGAAGTACGCCTCCTTGAAGGGGAAACCAGGGGGGAGATAAGGGCGGCACCCTCCATTAGGGAGCTGATAAGTGTCTTAAGACGCAAATGTCATGAGGCTTTTTATTCGCAAGGATATTAAGGCTTGTCATATTTGTGCAACAATCCTGAAGAGGCAATAATACAAAAGAAAAGGATAAGACGAGATCAATGGGTTTTCGCATGAAAGTGCGAAGACGTCCTGCGATTTCGTCGCAAGACGGCAATGTCATGGGGCTTTATTTTCGCAAGAATATTTAG
>NW_020633201.1:0-341 GCF_003573695.1 Papaver somniferum
CTGTAATCCCGTGGATATCTTCTTCCGTGTACGTGCTGCCCTGTTTTCTTCTCACGGATTTTTCAGCCAAATTTGATCGAAACAAACACTCATAACAGCTTTGTTATGACACATCACGTCTACCCATTAAGTTTCAGCCCTTTAGTCTACCCAGAACTCCTTCAAGAATCGATCGAAAGTTACACAGTTGAGAATAAAATTTTCCCGCCAAACGAATTTATGAAATGTTGAAGATGGTGTCCCCCTAACCAAACTGGGGGTGCGAATAGCAGGTGCCCAACTGAGGTGCCCCTTATCCAAATTGAGGGTGCCTTTAGTACTTTTCTTCGGGAGTCCAAATA
>NW_020633201.1:541-895 GCF_003573695.1 Papaver somniferum
CACAAGTCTCTGTGGATCGACTCGCACTTGCACACACTACATCACGACACCGTGCACTTGCGGTTATAACATGTAGGCTTCTTATTCTCTTATTTTACACACATTCCCAAGCCTACCACTTTCCGATTAGGATTAACTGTTTTCTCTAATATACGTTTTATCTCCCTATTGGAAACCTCTACCTGACCACTAGTATGCGGATGATACGGGGTAGCTACCTTATTGTAATATCATATTTCTTCATCAGAATCCTAAAAGGTCCATTACAAAAGTGCGACCCTCCATCACTAATTATAGCTCGCGGTGTACCAAAACGTGTAAGTATATTATTTTTCAAGAACTCAATCACAACCC
>NW_020633202.1:0-508 GCF_003573695.1 Papaver somniferum
TGCAAACTAACTTCGGACTGGATGATAGTTGAACCCCAATCAGTCTCCCACCGATCCAAGGTACAATTGTACTCCAACGCCTCTGATCCCAGCAGGATACTGCGCACTTGATTCCCTTAGATGATCTCACCCACAACCAAGAGTTGCTGTAACCCAAAATTACAGACTTGATAATAAACAGATCTGTCTCACACAGAAAAGTCTAAGAGGATAAATCTGTCTCCCACAGATAAACCATAGGTTTTATTCCGTCTTTAGATATAAAATCAAGGTAACAGGAACCAATTGATAATCCGATCTTATATTCCCGAAGAACAGCCTAGATTAATCAATCGCCTCTCTACAATCCTTCCTGACTACACAAGCGGATTGTCGAGGAATCACAAACAGTGAGACGAAGATGTTTGTGACTTCTTTATCTTGCCTATTGGAGAACTCTCACGATCTCAAGTCAATCAATCGATTGTACTCGTACGATAGAAGATGCAAGATCAGATCACACAACTAC
>NW_020633202.1:518-1000 GCF_003573695.1 Papaver somniferum
CAATCAATCGATTGTACTCTTACGATAGAAGATGCAAGATCAAATCACACAACTACGATAAAGTAGTATCGGTCTGGCTTCACAATCCCATTGAAGTCTTTAAGTCGTTAACCTGATTTTAGAGAAGAAAATCAAAGGTTAATGGAGATCGACTCTATCGGGCGCACTAGTAGCACACATACGTGTGGGGATTAGTTTTTCACAATGCTAGATGTATCCTTTATATAGCCTTCAAATCAGGGTTTTGCCTTAGTTACAAAGCAATCGTTATTCACCGTTAGATGAAAACCTGATTTACTTTCAAGCTAATATTTCTCAACCGTTAGATCGAAAACTTAGCTTGTCACACACACTTGGGTAGACGTTTACTGGGTTCGTGAAAACCATGCCCAAACGTGTACGTGTATGTTGGTTCAACATAGTAACCCAAAAGGTTAACCATATGAGCATTTCATATTAACCTTGTTCTTCTTCACCATAAC
>NW_020633203.1:0-425 GCF_003573695.1 Papaver somniferum
CCACGAATCTCTGGTTGCGCGTTGTATGCTCTGGAAGCTGTAGAAACCTCATACGACGTCGGAATTAGATGCTTGACCCCAACTTTTGAATCTAAGAGATTGAGTTATCAAATGAGAAAATAATAACTAAATTTGGAGTTGTATAAGTCAGCCAACGAGGCGTGCACATTTGTAATTTGTAATCCCGTACAGATTTTTCAGATCTCGTAGACCTGACAGGAAAGGCCATATCTTTTAGCTCGTATGTCCGATTGATGCGCCATTTTGGTATGTTATAGAAGAGACATAGACGAACATCTTTTGTTGAGGAAGTATTGTCCTATTCCTCACTCATTGGTACTTTTTTGTAAACCCATGGGCTGAAGTATGTTGTACTTTATCTGTAGAACATCTTGTAGAAGACTTTGGCTTGTGACCGTCCACCA
>NW_020633203.1:436-1000 GCF_003573695.1 Papaver somniferum
GTATGTTGTACTTTATCTGTAGAACATCTTGTAGAAGACTTTGGCTTGTGACCGTTCACCATGCAAGCTTTTGGAAGATGCTCATGCTAACGTGTTTTCACGTCTAGATACCTTGATATGAATCATTAGTGCTTGGAGAAGCCCGCTTCATGTGTAACACTTCAGAGAACGGTTAGTTGATGAAGCCATGTCATGAGGATGTTTCTCCCGTTGTTGATGCTGAGATCACGATTGAGTTTTCTCCATATATTCTTATTGATGCTGAGAACATGGAAGGATTTCCACCATATATCCTTGTTGATGTCGATGCCATGGTTAGAGCTGCTCCAGAGATCGAAAAAGGCTGGAACCATGATTATTCGTTGCTCCTCCATTCAATGAGCATTTATATTGACGAACTAGTTAGTGAGTTGAGAATCCGGTATACTGTGAGTTCAACCTGAGTGCTCTTGAAAGCATGACTGTATCGTGAAGCGGCTTTGTAAGTGAATCCACATTGTTGTGGAAGATAGCAGCATAAATCTCCATTATGGATCGGTGAAGGGAAGAAGTTCCTCAGTCATG
>NW_020633204.1:0-558 GCF_003573695.1 Papaver somniferum
TGGACATATTTCGGGCAGAGACGGTGTATTTTAGACCAACTTTCGACATTGCTTTGGAGGATTGACAATGCCGAATGAGGCAAACCTAGGGGGCGTATTTTGGCTTCTAAATCAAGGAAACTTGGTCCCGGATGGATTCTAAACCCTAGAAGAAAGGAGAATTGAAGGCCAAGCATTAAGGGCTATATAAGAAGACATCTAAGATCCTAAGAAGAGATCTACCTCTCATATCACATCTTCTACATCAAAACCTAGGGTATACCCCTTTAGGGGAAACCTATTATTTAATTTTGTGTACCTAAATCTTTGTTGATTAAGGATAAATTCAAAGTTTTGAGCGTGAAGTTTTATTAATTATATAAATCTTTTCGGAGTTTTAATCACATCATCATTTGTTTTCACTATTTTTAGGGTTTATGATTGATTAATTAGATTGTCTGGAGTGCACGCTAGATTAATCTTTTGATCATTCTATTGCTAGTATTGAGTTAGGAGATAAGTAATCGTCGAATAATTCATACACAAGTAGAAATTGCAAGACCTTGCAGAGGGATTCTA
>NW_020633204.1:569-1000 GCF_003573695.1 Papaver somniferum
TGTTAGGACATAAGTAATCGTCGAATAATTCATACACAAGTAGAAATTGCGAGACCTTGCAGAGGGATTCTATGGAGCAATTTCGAGTGAAGATAACACCAGCAAGTGGACCTTGAGATAAGAGTTTAACTACTGGGATCAACCTAATTCACAAAGCCTAAAGCGTTCGATTGGATTACACCTTGAGTGAGCTACTACTTGGTGGTTCAGTTGGATGGAATCTGAATTGGAGAGCTTCTGTATCCGTGGTAAAAAGAGTTTTGGGGATAGCACTGAGCTAGATGCTTTTCTACGGTTGGTGATAAATGATTCCTACGAAAGATGGATAAGTATACTAATCCAGTTATCACTTGGTAACGTCGAAGAATTCCTTGATCATATTTTTATTATTTGTTTCTTTCTATTTCACTTTAAAACAATCCCCTTTTGTT
>NW_020633205.1:0-233 GCF_003573695.1 Papaver somniferum
TGGTGCAACTATCATGTTATTTCTAACACCTGAGCTCTGTGCTTTTATGAATAGACTCTTTCGATGTTTCCATCTAATCAGATTGGTTCCTCAACTCCTATAACCAAGATTTTCCCATCCATTTAGATTGGTTAGTGGTGTGCCCGGGAAAGCGTATAAAATTGAAGCGAAATGAAACGGGCCTACAGTAATACCGCAAGTGCACGGTCGTCAGTTGTAGCTCGTGCAAGTAC
>NW_020633205.1:433-799 GCF_003573695.1 Papaver somniferum
GAATGGTAAAGAAAGACAGTGAGCAAACAGAAAGTGACAGTGAGGAAGTAACAAAGTGAAACAATGTATGTACAAGGCCAACATGAGAGGGTATTTACAGGGCAGTGACAAGAGAGGACTGGTACTGTGGACAACACAGGCAAAGGAAGAGAGGCACAACAGCAGCAGTAGGGTAATGCAAGCTGGGCAGGGAAGCAAAACAGGGCAGAACAAGGCAAAACAGGGCAATATATCAAAGGGAAAGTGGACAATGGCAATGGAGATAGTGTCATTATATACAATGTGGCAATATATACAATGATAAAACAACAGTGATCTACATGTGCATATTAACAATGGCATGGTAGTGGCAATGTGGTAGTGATA
>NW_020633206.1:0-318 GCF_003573695.1 Papaver somniferum
TGATTGTACTGTTACGATAGAAGATGCAAGATCAGATCACACAACTACGATAAAAGTAGTATCGGTCTGGCTTCACAATCCCAATGAAGTCTTTAAGTCGTTAACCTGGTTTTAGAAGAAGAAAACCAAAGGTTAAAGGAGAAACGACTCTAGCACGCAAACTAGTATCACACGTAAGGTGTGGGGATTAGTTTTATACAATATTAGATGTCTCCTTTATATAGCCTTTTAAATCAGGGTTTTGCCTTAGTTACAAAGCAATCAATATCCACCGTTAGATGAAAACCTGATTTAGATTCAAGCTAATATTTCTCAACC
>NW_020633206.1:420-648 GCF_003573695.1 Papaver somniferum
TGTAAATTGTTGGTTCAACAATAGTCTACCCAAAGAGGTTAACCATATGAGCGTTTCATACCAACCATGTTCTTCTTCACCATAACTAGTTCAATTGACTCAAATGAACTAGTTAAGAGAGTTCCAATTGAAAGGAAATCTTATGTAACTACACAAGACAAAATTGAAGCAAAGATGATTTGATTCACTTAAATCGGTTCATGAACTTTAATACCCACGGTTTGCAAA
>NW_020633206.1:682-1000 GCF_003573695.1 Papaver somniferum
AATCGGTTCATGAACTTTAATAGCCACGGTTTGCAAATGCATTCCTTAGTCTTTTAAGATTAAGTTCAGAAATCATCCTTAGATATATAACCTTCTCAAGTTCGCAGACTAGGTTCGCGGACTTAAGACACCGGATAGAGTTTACAAACTCCAGCATAAATTCTCGGGTTCGAGAACTACGCCGGTTCGCGCAAGTAGTTTGTCAACTCCAGCAGAAATTCTCGGGTTTGAGAACTTCGGCAGTTCGTGGACTTGACACTTGCCATACTTCCGTTTCTCTTGATCAACAAAGTTCGAAAACTTCGGTTCAAGGAATCC
>NW_020633207.1:0-316 GCF_003573695.1 Papaver somniferum
AAAAAATTCACCATACACTAACAATCTAAAGAGTTGAGGATCAACCCAAAAGACGAAGTGTAGAGGTTTCAACAGCTTCACACAATAATAAAATGGAAAAAATGCACGTGAAACTGTGAAACAAAATGAGCTACCCCCAAACCTGGATTTTACAGAAGATATAGTTTTGAATACTAAATCTCGCGGTTTTGGGGTTTCATCATGTACAAGGTCTAGCTCAAAGTGAACTGTGCTAGGGACGGGCAAACATGCTATTTCCAACTGTGGTTCCTCAAATGTATTATATTTGGATGAAAAATAGTCCAAGAGGACTTGG
>NW_020633207.1:516-798 GCF_003573695.1 Papaver somniferum
TATTCTTGAAAACAATGAAAATGCAGAATATGGGATAAAATGTAGAATTAATGCACAAAAGATGAGTTAAATGCCAACAAAAAGGGATAAATATATACAATATTTGGCACTCATCAAATACGGCTTCAGACTTATAACAGTTTTCCCAGTTTGTAAGACTGATAACACTATCTTGTAACTGAATCTATAGTAGTTATATATTTCTCTCTAAATGGATTCGAAATATTCCTGAATAACATCAATGGCACATATCACTATTCCAGACTATTTTCGAATGATAAA
>NW_020633208.1:0-1177 GCF_003573695.1 Papaver somniferum
GTGGCTATAAAATTCATGAATCGATTCGAGTGAATCAAATCGTTTTTGCTTCGACTGTGTCTTGTGTAGTTACATAAGATTTCCTTGCAATTGAACAACTCTCTAACTAGTTCATTTGAGTCATTTGAACTAGTTACGGTGAACAAGAATATGGTTGATATGAAAGTGCTCATATGGATAACCATTTGGTTAACTACTGTTGAACCAAAAAATGTACATGTTTGGGTACGGTTACACAAACCTAAAATCGTGCATTTCAAGTGTGTGTAACAAGCTAAGTTTTCGATCTAACGGTTGAAAGATATTAGCTTGAATCTAATCAGCTTTTCATCTAACAGTGAATATTGAATGCTTTTTTACTAAGCTAACATTGATTGCAAACCCTGATTTGAAAGACTATATAAGGGAGAACTCTAGCAACTGGGAAACTAAATCCCCACACCTTACGTGTGATACTTCATTGGGATTTTGAATCCAGACCGATACTACTTTCTCGTAGTTGTGTGATCTGATCTTGCATACTCTATAGTTTTGAGTACGATCATAACGATTGGCTTGAGATTTATCTCTGATAGGAAAGATATAAAAGTAGTCACAAACATCTTCATCTCATTGTTTGTGATTCCACAATATCTTCTTTCGCCCCGTCGATTAAGATTATTGTGAGGTGATTGATAATACTATGCTGTTCTTCGGGAATATAAGTCAGAGTTATCAATTGGTTCCTGTTCACCTTTATTTATCAAAAGACGGAACAAAAACTCTTGGGTATTTCTGTGGGAGACAAATTTATTCAATCCTATAGACTTTTCTGTGTGAGACAGATTTGTTTATCAAGTCTTCGAATTTGGGTTGTAGTAACTCTTAGTTGTGGGTGAGATCAGCTAAGGGAATCAAATATGTAGTATCCTGCTGGGATCAGAGACGTGGGAGAATAACTATACCTTGGATCAGTGTGAGATTGATTGGGGTTCAACTACAATCCAGACCGAAGTTAGTTTGTAGTAGTCTAGTGTCTGTAGCGTCTTAATACAATGTTTGTTCAATCTGGACTAGGTCCCGGGGTTTTTCTGCATTTGCGGTTTCCTCGTTAACAAAATTCTGGTGTCTGTGTTATTTATATTTCCGCATTATATTGTTTATCTTTATAATTGAAATATCACAGGTTGTGCGTTAG
>NW_020633209.1:0-165 GCF_003573695.1 Papaver somniferum
CATTAAGCGAGGTTATTCATTTATCACCTTGGCCCAAGTTGGGACCAGAGAAAATTATTCATTTGGCGAGGTTATTCATTTATCGAACATTCGTTTATCGAGGTTTGACTGTACCACCTTAAATAATCATTTTAAAACCTGTAGAATTCATGTTGAAAGGCAAAA
>NW_020633209.1:176-537 GCF_003573695.1 Papaver somniferum
TCATTTGGCGAGGTTATTCATTTATCGAACATTCGTTTATCGAGGTTTGACTGTACCACCTTAAATAATCATTTTAAAACCTGTAGAATTCATGTTGAAAGGCAAAAGGGACAGCGAACTCTTAGCATACAAAATAAGAGACTTGGAGAGGATTCTGGAAAGGCAAAAGGGACAGTGAATATTGCTGAACAGATTGAGGCAGGTATATGTTCTAGTGCTGTTAATTGTTAACTCTTGTGTTTTTTTTTTTTTTATCATGTCTACTTTTTGATGTAGATATCGTTGTGGGGAAGAACATGTTGTATAGTCGGGGGAGTTAACAGTTGAAGGGTGTGTTACCAGTTCAATCAATGAAGACTTT
>NW_020633209.1:737-1000 GCF_003573695.1 Papaver somniferum
TACATCTTTTAATTCCAGACTTGAAGTTTTGGATGATGTCCCTTCAGCCATAGTCTCAATTATTGGATTGTCTGGATCTGTGAGCGGAACTCTCTGGTCTAAGAAGATCTTGTGCATGACTCCGGTGCGTGGCATGCGGTTGATAATCCCACCTAGATTTAGGTCATGGTTCACGAGTTGCGATAGTGGTAATTTTTTTGACGACATTATCCCTGATGCTTCGTCGGCATGTATCACTGTCTCGTTCTGTTGAACCGTTTTTG
>NW_020633210.1:0-312 GCF_003573695.1 Papaver somniferum
TTGTAGCCGAACATGTTGATATGCCGAAGATTCATGGTTAGCTTTGGATATGAAATAATATTTTTGCCTAATAGGAAACTGTGGCAAGTTGGTGGTTCAATTAGTATTGACAACATTAGGTGATGTGACACTGTGGTTCAACTTAGTGAGAAGAAATCAGAAGTAATATGATGGAAGGTTAAATGATGGTAAGAAAAGATCCAAGCTATACTGGTGGCCCGTACTATTACTGCATGACACATTTTGTTTTTATCTCAAACCACACCATTCTTTGTCTAGATGATCTTTGTAGGCACCCCACATGCTTAAGGT
>NW_020633210.1:394-1000 GCF_003573695.1 Papaver somniferum
TTTTTTTTTTTTTTTTTTTTTTTTTTTTTTTTTTTTTTTTTTTTTTTTTTTTAACAAAGGGGTATATTTCAATAAACGAAAGCTCTAGCGAGCAACGTTACAGGACCCCAAAACAAGTAAACCCGTTGCCGTAACAGTGACCCATAAACCGACAAGCTTCTACTGAATACTAATTGGAAATCCCCGGAACAAATCCTAAAGGACAACTAGCATCCATATTGCAGACAACTAAAGAAGCCAGACCGATACATAAGTAACCGACTCTGAAGACAGATGTATTTTGACTTATCGTTCTGCATCGATCAAGATGTGCGTGCATGTTTCAGTTTTTGTATTTTGAATTTCAGTTAAACTTATAAGTTCAAATCTATTCTACCGAGTTTTAGTTCAATTGCCCAACTGCTTAAGAGGAATTATTGGAATCTTGCTAACGACACTCAGATAGGTGCATGTTTTTTTATTATATTTATGTTTTTTTTATTCCAAGTCAGATGTCTTCTGTTTGAGTAGTTTTATATTATTATGTTTCATCCGTGCCTGATTTTATAGTGTTCTGTTACATTTTTGTGAAGACCAGGTTCCTTTTACAAATGTTGTATACATTGA
>NW_020633211.1:0-493 GCF_003573695.1 Papaver somniferum
AGTTTCATCGCAGAAGAAATTTCGATTGCCATACCTTTCATCATTATGTCTAGCGATAGTACTTCTTCTCGAAATGGACTTCAGTCGAAGCATGAAATAGAAGCGTCCATCTCGGTAAGTTGTATATCTTCTTCGTCTCTGTTTGATCAAGGTTATTGATCACAGGAAAATGATAGACACATTTTTGTGTAAGTGATAGACACATTTTTGTGTCTACTTTGTCCTCAATGTCTGTATTGTTGGAACTCTATTTTTGTACTAATATTGTGTTTTTATGTATTTTTAGGAAATAAACATTTTTGGAAAATTCGGCTCGAAAAGTTGATTTTGGCACCCGGAGGACAAGTGTTATTCGGATTCTCGCTTTTGGATAAGGGGTAACCTAATTACTAAGGGGCATCCCCAGTTCACCCACAAGGCATCTGCTATTCGCACCCCAGTTCAGGATAGGGGGCATATCATCTTCAACATTCAAATTCGTGTTTTGGCGGGA
>NW_020633211.1:504-1000 GCF_003573695.1 Papaver somniferum
CCCCAGGTCACCCCCAAGGCATCTGCTATTCGCACCCCAGTTCAGGATAGGGGGCATATCATCTTCAACATTCAAATTCGTGTTTTGGCGGGAAAACCATTTTCACTCCTGACAGATTTTCAATCAACAAAATGAAGGTGTTCTAGTGCGATTCAATCGCTGAAAATTGGTGAGAAGCTGTGATTTAACACGGAAAAGTTGTTGTGAGTGTTCTCTTAGCTCAAATTTGGCTAGAATTGCCTAGCCAATTCACGGGCTCAAAACAGGTAAAACACATGCAGAAGAGTTTCTCTACGACTTCTGGAAGATTTTGTGTGTGTTCTGCTCGTGTTTCATGCATCGAGCAACCTGTTGGAGCATGTGTAATCGAATTGGAGCGTGCTGGACCAGAGAAAACGCGTGAAAAGCTAAAACAGGAAAGAAAATATCCGAAAATATTTTCTTTCACTGCCGAGGATTTGTGGAGTTATGGAGGAGATTCGATGCATGCTTCGGG
>NW_020633212.1:0-256 GCF_003573695.1 Papaver somniferum
TCCCCCTATCCTGTGCTGGTCTCCCTTTAGCAGCTGCCTGGAAATGGATGCCCCTTAGTAATTGGTTACCCCTTATCCATTTGAGGGGTCTGAATTGAAAGTGTCCTCCGGGGGTGCCCCTCGCAACTTTTCGAGCAGATTTTTCCAAAAATGTTTATTGGCCAAAAATACCTACACACACATAAAACACCATAATAAGTACAAAAATGAGCACTATCAATATATAGAATCGAGATAAATTAGACACAAAAATGTG
>NW_020633212.1:296-707 GCF_003573695.1 Papaver somniferum
GACCTAAAATCACCGGTATTTGAGCACTAGGATCCTGAACAGGCTGAGTATCTAGAACAACGAAATCCACTGGATAAATAAATTTATCAACCTCAATCAGAACATCCTCTATGACACCACGAGGTATTTTGACAGACCTATCAGCTAATTGCAATGTCATTTTAGTCGGTTTCAACTTACCAAGACCTAGCTGGTTGTATACATGATAAGGGAGTAAGTTCACACTAGCTCCTAAGTCAAGCAATGCCTTATCTACTGAGTAATTACCGATCACACAAGATATGGTGGGGCATCCAAGATCTTTATACTTAGGGGTTGTTTGGTTCAGAAGGATTGAACTTACCTGACCATCTAAAAAGGCTTTCTTATGGACATTAAGCTTACGCTTTCGTGTACAAAGGTCCTTAAGGA
>NW_020633212.1:718-911 GCF_003573695.1 Papaver somniferum
ATATATAGAAAAACATAGATGATTTTGATGTTTACTAAGTGAACGGCGTTTCCCATATCTGTCTGAAGGCCTCCGCCAAAATGAACCTATCCTAATGGATTGAGATACTAGTCTGACTAATATCAACACACTGGCATATACAAGGGTACCAGTGGTCGATAACCTAACTCTAGGTCAACACAACTGGCATATA
>NW_020633213.1:0-249 GCF_003573695.1 Papaver somniferum
TCCCATTCAAAAACCAAATTTTACTTGCTCCCATTTTAACAACCAAATTTTTTCTTCTTTAACCCATTAAAACCAAACTTGCTCCCAAATTTTAAAACCAACTTTATTTTGCTCCCACATTAACAACCAATTTTTTTTCTTTTATCCCACCAAAACCAAATTTTTCCCAAAAATCCAAACCCATTAAAAACCAAATTTCTTTTCAAACCCGACAAAACCAAATGTTACCTATAAAAACCAAATTTTTCC
>NW_020633213.1:449-769 GCF_003573695.1 Papaver somniferum
CCTAGATTTGGTTTGTACCAATATTGTAAAACCAATTTTTCTGAGAATGCCTAATCTAGGTTTGGAACTGTGTGCTTCCCAAGTCCTCTTGGACCATTTTGCATTTAAATATAATATCTTTTAGGAACCACAGTTGGAAATTGCATGTTTGCCCGTCCATAGCAAAGTACACTTTGAGTTAGATCTTGTGCATGATGAACCCCCAAAACTGCGCGATTTTTTTTTCAAAATTATATCTTCTGTAAAATCCAGGTTTGGGGGTAGCTCATTTGGTTTCACAGCTTCACGTGCTTTTCTTTCATGTGTGAAGTTGTTGAAAC
>NW_020633214.1:0-227 GCF_003573695.1 Papaver somniferum
ATAAGATTTGACTTACATAATTGACCACAATGAGAGTAGTGGTCATTCTTAAGCAAATGTGTCGATT
Organism: Papaver somniferum; assembly: GCF_003573695.1. Lineage (NCBI taxonomy): Eukaryota > Viridiplantae > Streptophyta > Magnoliopsida > Ranunculales > Papaveraceae > Papaver > Papaver somniferum. The sequence goes on from NW_020633214.1 coordinate 68, forward strand.
CTAATTTCCTAAAGCATTTAGGTTTAGTCTCACAACTTAATATTCGACACATTTGGAATATAAACGTTCCCACAGTTGGATGAAAACTATTTGGTGGGAAAACAAAGTCAATCTGGGGATCATAGCCTGGGCAAACCACATAGACCAGAGGATGGGTTTC
>NW_020633214.1:427-701 GCF_003573695.1 Papaver somniferum
GGCTCGAAAAGTTGATTTTGGCACCCGGAGGACAAGTGTTATTCGGACTCTCGCTTTTGGATAAGGGGTAACCTAATTACTAAGGGGCACCACCAGGACACCTTCTTCTCAAATTCAAATAAACTTTTTGGCGGGAAAATTGGTTCATCAACTGGCAGAATTTCAATCGACAAAATGAAGGTGTTGTGGTGAGATTCAATGTCTCAAACTTGGTAGGAAGATGTGATATAGCTTAAGGAACACATTTTGGGCATCGAATTCGATCGGAATTGGC
>NW_020633214.1:712-1000 GCF_003573695.1 Papaver somniferum
CTCAAACTTGGTAGGAAGATGTGATATAGCTTAAGGAACACATTTTGGGCATCGAATTCGATCGGAATTGGCTGGAAAATTCGTGATGATTCACACACCCAAAACAGAGCACGTGTACTGTAACACGAGCAAAATTGAAGTTCTTGTGTGCATGGAGGAGTTCTACTAGCGTTGAAAGAGTATTGAGACGTGGAGAAGGCTAACTAGAGCGTGCAGGATCAAATCTAACGTGTGTAGAAGCCAAAAATGGAAATTATTGTTAAATATGGGCGGCAAAGAATAATCGAA
>NW_020633215.1:0-502 GCF_003573695.1 Papaver somniferum
TCTTTTTCAGGCCCTAAACGTGCTCAAAACTTAAAAATCTTCTTTGAAAGCTTGGAAATTTCCTGGGCTTGAGGATACATATGCAGATATTGAAAATCCAACTCCAGAAGAAGATTTTACGGCGTTTTTGGTAAACAACTGGGTTCTGAATTTTATGACGACGAAGTTCGACCAAGTTTTTTCATATATACACATAGATTCTCATTCATTCATTCACAAATCAGAACTTTCATACGAAGAGGGTACATGATATATAATTACTTTGGAGGTCTCCGAAGTACTCGAGGAATTATGATCGTCCGTATTAACGACAAGGGGTTCATTACTTCTATTTGGCTCCGAATCTTTGGAAGCGCCTTCATCTATATTCTCAAAGGAAGGTCGAACATCAGCACTTTCCGCCTCCATGATGACTGTAGGATCAGAGTTTCGCGACAATGATACGCTAGCGAAATTCTTAACAACGCATTACAAAAATGTCGCAGAGCACTTTGAGAAACGA
>NW_020633215.1:513-1000 GCF_003573695.1 Papaver somniferum
TGTAGGATCAGAATTTCGCGACAACGATACGCTCGCGAAATTCTTAACAACGCATTACAAAAATGTCGCAGAGCACTTTGAGAAACGATACAATAGGTGATATTAGCTTAAACATAAGAAAAATGTAATAACTTTGCGAAGATTAGAAGATCTGCGAAATTAACATTTGTAAGATATCGCAAGCCAAATCCGAAATTAGGGGAAATCTTAGTTGCATATGAGCTGTCACCCACTAGGTAGAATCCTATATAAAGAGAAAGGCAAGAGAGAGAAAGGGGATAAATAATCAAAAAAGAAAAAGGAGAGAGACACTTTAGGGAGGACACATTTGTAGAGAGAGAGAGCAGAATTTGTATTATTATCTTCTTCTTCCTTCTTCTACCAAGAGCTCCAAATACTCATTAATAGAGTCTCAATTGTAATCCACATATAATTACAAACAATCATAGTGAAGATCCCTAACCCCGTGATGTAGATCACATTGATC
>NW_020633216.1:0-246 GCF_003573695.1 Papaver somniferum
GCGGTTGTAGCAAATTGGATGAACAGCGAGGATGAGCCGTGGGATGTGGAGATGATGGATCGATCTAACGACGAGATGGAAGGAAGCGAGTAGCGACCGTTGGATGCGGAAGTACAACGAAACTAACGGCTCAAGATGGAGTTAGGTGCTATAATGTTTTTCAGGATCTTCAGATTTTGATGCACTATGATGAAGCGACCGTACGATGCTGAGATGATCCAATCCGACGGCTGAATATGAAGGCGG
>NW_020633216.1:446-863 GCF_003573695.1 Papaver somniferum
ACAAAAAGATGACTCTTTACATGACTCTTATTTACATTGATTACTCTCTTTTATTTTTGGAACAAGAGAGAACTATTGTCTTTAACATGACAAAACATGGAATAATTAAATACTTGATAATAATTTATTTATTTTTTTTGATATATTTTTTTTTTTTTTTTTTTGAACTAGATAACACTTTTGATACATAAGCAAAAATAAACAAAAAATTACATGACACTTTGCAAGAGGTGTCCCTTATCGAATGCATCCGGTCAAATTCTATGGTTGCTTTTCTTAACGTATCCTCCAACTTCTATCCCAGCCAACCAAAGAACAAGCTAGTCAAGTCTCATTCAGTATTCTAAAGTGATTGGCAATCTAACTTCCTATCAAACACCTTGAAGATCGAGGCTATACATGTATTGGTAGATCGTG
>NW_020633217.1:0-740 GCF_003573695.1 Papaver somniferum
CAGTACCTTCATCACCTCCTCATCTTCATCACGTCAACAGTAGCAGGGGGAATTCGCCGAAATTTGTCGCTGTCACCGATCGCCGGTGTCGTCGACTGCCGTCCGGCCGAATTCCGGCCACCGCCGACCACACGTAAGTTATTTTTTTGCTGATGTTCATGAGTTTCATGAGTTTTTCATGCCTTGATCATGATAAAATTATATACATGTGCATATATGAGTATAAGTTTTTGTTGAAAACCTTCGTTTTTGAAAACGTGTGTTCGTCTGATCGTTAGTTTTGAAAACTTATAATAATCCCTGATCTAGGAGAGATTTTTTTTATGTATAAACCTAGGTCCAGTGATAAAACTTTATTTATGAGCTTTCATGAGAACCAAGGTTTTATCGTAAAAGGAGTGAATTTTCACAAAACCGAAATAAACCCTCGTTTTAAAGAATGACGATAGTACGAAGGAAAAAAGTTTTTTTTTTATACATGGACTTGTGTCCAGTGATAAAATTTTGTTTATGAGCTATCATGGAAATCAAAACTTTATCTTATAACGTGTGAGCTTTCACAAAATTGAAATAAACCTTCATTTTTAAAGACGAACGACGATACGAAGGAAAAGAGCTTTCTTTTTTTTATATAAAATCATGACCTGTCCATGAAAATATTTTTGTATGCAAAAACCGTGATCTGCTCATGGAACAGGGTGTTTTTTTTTTTTTTTTTTTTTTTTTTTTTTTTTTTTTGC
>NW_020633217.1:766-1000 GCF_003573695.1 Papaver somniferum
TTTTTTTTTTTTTTTTTTTTTTTTTTTTTTTTTTTTTGCGTGAGTTATCACTCACAAAATGAAAAGTGAGTTATTGTTCACGTTTTTGTAAACATATATTTTCAAAAACCCGAGTTTGATTTTGAGTAATATTCAAAGAAAACAATTATTTATGATGAAATAATGTTTTAGTTTTCATAATTCCATGGTGAATGTTCACACAGTAGAAATGTTCATGATATTATGAAAATATGA
>NW_020633218.1:0-603 GCF_003573695.1 Papaver somniferum
TCAGATGGCATGTTGCTCCATGTTTTAGCCACATCTCTTTGGTCGTTCATCGTATTGTCATGAAATTTTGAGACGTTGTAGAGGACATCCGTACGAAGAGAATGGTATACAACCCATCTTCAGATTACTCGTAGATTGCTTCAGTTCGTCTTTTAGTACAGGGCAGAGTACAGTTTCTTCAGACGAGGTTACCGTAAAACGTATTTTCATGACTTTCATGCTATTTGCTCGTGCCTTGAGTATATAATGATTAATATTGATAATGTTGGATTGCTTGTATGATGTATTTTATGATCTCATTTGGTTTCAAGCTTAAATGACTCTAATCCTCATGTAATCTTCGTATTAGGTGCCAAATACCGAAGTTGAGGATATTGAAACCAATGAGGATAAGTCTAACTGACCTGGAGTTATTGATGAAGAGACAACCATCTCTGCACTTAAATGCCATGAGAAGGTTGTAATTTAAGTCTTGGAAACTCAGATTGTTGCTGCTTCAGTGATAGAAGAAACCGAAACACCAGTAGAGAATACTGAAGAAACTGTTGCCCTGGAGGCTGCTCCAGTAATTGAGAACCGTATAGTGGTGCATGAATATCCAAG
>NW_020633218.1:614-1000 GCF_003573695.1 Papaver somniferum
CCCTGGAGGCTGCTCCAGTAATTGAGAACCGTATAGTGGTACATGAATATCCAAGTGCAGGAGTTGATTTTGATCCTACGTTCGATACTTCACTCCCGTATCATGAACTAGTTGGCAGATTCAGCGTTCCCATTGGATATGCAGGCTTGTACGAGAAATCGTGGAAGATGTATGGGCACATCGTCGTTACCAAGGATCCGGAGCATAGTTATTTCTTGACGAGGAAAGTAGAAGCCATATTGCGTGTTATAAATGATATCCGCATCAACTGGAAATACTGTCACCCGGGATGTACTCTTTGATTGGGAGTACAACTTGAAGAAAGCTGGAAAACTTGGCTTCAATCTGAAGTGGCTTCGTCAAAAGATTGATGCTATAAGGAAAGC
>NW_020633219.1:0-379 GCF_003573695.1 Papaver somniferum
CCGGTCCCACGAGTTTCCCTAATTTTATAATGATTTTATGAAAAATTCATGAATTTTGAGAAATTTGATGAATTTAGGGAGTTTCCATGAATTGAAGGAGTTTTCATGAGTTCAAGGCAGCAAAAAATATTAAAATAATAAAAAAACAAGGGCGTGTGGGACCGTGGACGGCATGGCCGGCCGGCTAGGGCTCGGACCCACGAGTTTTCCTAATTTTTTAATATTTTTAGGTATTTTGATGATTTGAGGGAATTTTTCCTAATTTGAGAGAAATACCATGAAATCAAGGAATTTGATGAATTCAAGGAAAACTAATAATAAAATAATAAAACAAAGGTGAGTGTGGGACCGGCAAAGGCATGGCCGGCCGGCCAAGGCC
>NW_020633220.1:0-497 GCF_003573695.1 Papaver somniferum
TTTGATGATTTGAGGGAATTTTTCCTAATTTGAGAGAAATACCATGAAATCAAGGAATTTGATGAATTCAAGGAAAACTAATAATAAAATAATAAAACAAAGGGGCGTGTGGGACCGGCTAGGGAATGGCCGGCCGGCCAAGGCCTTGTCCCACAGGTTTTCATAATTTATTTTAATTTATTATTATTATTTGATGATTTGTGCAAAATACCATGAAATCAAGGAGTTTTTTTCATGAAATTAGAGAAATAATAACAAAAATAATAAAATAATAAGGAACCGTGGGGTGTGGGGCCGGTTGGGACCAAGGAATGGACGGTTGGCCAATGGTCACGCCCCACACTCCTTTCCTTAATTTTATATTATTTTTATGGATTTATGGAAGTACCATGAAACCAAGGAGTTTCCTCGAGACGAAGGAGATTTGATAAAATGAGAGAATTTTCATCAAATCATGGAAAATAATAAAAATGCATTAAAAATATAAAACTGGCGTG
>NW_020633220.1:508-1000 GCF_003573695.1 Papaver somniferum
TGAGAGAATTTTCATCAAATCATGGAAAATAATAAAAATGCATTAAAAATATAAAACTGGCATGGGACTGACCACGACACGGTCGGTCGGTCGTGTGTCCGTGCTCCCAGCACCCTGGTCAATATTTTTAATTTTTTATTATTTTCTTCCCTATTTTGCATAGGTTCATCATTTCGTTGTATTTTTGAAATACTCGTTCGTGCGGTGACTTTTAGTGTATCGTCGTTGAATATACCTTCACTATTTGAATCGGGGCTTACTTAGAGGTAGCTCAGACGCTCGGTTGTTGATTATTTATTACTAATTGTGGAATTCGGTGGAGAATAATTCACAAAACTGAGCAATAAGATGTTTATTATTAATTCATAGGATCAGTTGAGGATTCGACTACGAATTCAGAATAATAAAGTGAGCATTACCATTCCATGGGATCGTAGATTCGACCATAGAATCGGAGTAATTAAGATTTATCTATTACCATTTATGAGACCA
>NW_020633221.1:0-350 GCF_003573695.1 Papaver somniferum
CCAGTTTTATATTTTTAATGCATTTTTATTATTTTCCATGATTTGATGAAAATTCTCTCATTTTATGAAATCTCCTTCGTCTCGAGGAAACTCCTCGGTTTCATGGTACTTCCATAAATCCATAAAAAATAATATAAAATTAAGAAAAGGAGTGTGGGGCGTGACCATTGGCCAACCGGCCATGCCTTGGTTCCAACCGGCCCCACACCTCACGGTTTCTTATTATATTATTATTATTATTATTTCTCTAATTTCATGAAAAAACTCCTTGATTTCATGGTATTTTGCACAAATCATCAAATAATAATAAAATAAAATAAATTATGAAAACTTGTGGGACCGGGCCTTGG
>NW_020633221.1:451-1000 GCF_003573695.1 Papaver somniferum
CATGGCCTAGCTGGTCCCACACGCCCCTTTGTTTTATTATTTTATTATTAGTTTTCCTTGAATTCATCAAATTCCTTGATTTCATGGCATTTCTCTCAAATTAGGAAAAATTCCCTCAAATCATCAAAAATACCTAAAAAATATTAAAAAATTATGAAAACTCGTGGGACCGGTCCATAGCCGGCCGGCCATGCCTCCACGGTCCGACACGCCCTTGTTTTTATTATTTTAATATTTTTTTCTTCCCTGAACTCATGAAAACTCCTTCAATTCATGGAAACTCGCTAAATTCATCAAATTTCTCAAAATTCATGATTTTTTCATAAAATCATCAAAATATTATAAAATTAAGGAAAAGGCACCACGAGACCGTGGTCACGACCGTCCGACCATGACTTGACCACGGCGGTCCCACGCCTCCTCATTCCTTATTTTATAATTATTTTTCATCATCTCATGGTGTTTTCCTCAGTTTCGTCGAAACCCTAATTTTGGCATATTTTCTCGAATGGATGCTCAATTGCACGCCAGAAAATATCAAAATTCTCA
>NW_020633222.1:0-501 GCF_003573695.1 Papaver somniferum
ATTTTAGCTGCTTAATAGCCCAATAGGCTCTATTCTCTAACTCAACAGGCAAGTGACATGCCTTGCCAAATACTAAACAGTAGGGTGACATTCCAATGGGTGTCTTAAACGCAGTACGGTAAGCCCATAAGGCATCAGTAAGCCTCGACGACCAGTCTTTCCTATTGGGATTAACTGTTTTCTCTAAAATACGCTTAATTTCCCTATTGGAAACCTCTACCTGACCACTAGTCTGTGGGTGATACGGGGTAGCTACTTTGTGGGTAATACCATATTGTTTCATTAACAGAGCAAACAGTCTATTACAAAAGTGTGAACCCCCATCACTAATTATAGCTCGCGGTGTACCAAAACGTGTAAGTATATTTTCTTTCAAAAACTTAATTACGACCCTATGGTCATTTTTTTTACACGGAACCGCCTCAACCCACTTAGACACATAGTCTACAACGACAAGTATGTAAAGATAACCCAAAGAATTAGAAAATGGAGCCATAAAAT
>NW_020633222.1:553-950 GCF_003573695.1 Papaver somniferum
CGACAAGTATGTAAAGATAACCCAAAGAATTAGGAAATGGACCCATAAAATCAATGCCCCACACATCAAAGACCTCAATCACTAAAATAGGGTTCAAAGGCATCATATTTCTACGGGAAATGGTCCCTAACCTCTGGCAACGATCACAAGACACACAGTGACTATGGGAGTCCTTAAACAACGAAGGCCAGTAAAAGCCACACTGCAATATCTTAGCAGAAGACTTATTAGCACTAAAATGACCCCCACAAGCATGTTCATGACAAAAGGAAAGAATACTGGACTGGTCACTCTCAAGTACACATCTCCTAATAATCTCGTCTGGACAATACTTAAACAAATAAGGATCGTCCCAAAAGAAATGCTTAACCTCGGCTAAAAACCTAGAACGATCTTG
>NW_020633223.1:0-1000 GCF_003573695.1 Papaver somniferum
CAGTGAAGAAAATGCACAGCAGGAGAAAATAGCAAACAAAAGCAACACAGGGCAAAAGCAAAGAACAATGCAAGATGAACCAAGGCCTAAGGCCAAGGGCAAGGATGATAGTGAAACTAACAGAGCAAGGCTAAGGCAAGAATACAGGCAAACAAAAAGAATGGGAAGAGAATTAGCTTGCTATGAGCACTAATTTCTCCCAATGCTCAATCAACACAATGCATCCTAAGCATACAAAAAGAATGGGAAAGAGAATTAGCTTGCTATGAGCACTAATTTCTCCCATTGCTCAATCAAAACAATGCATCCTAAGCATACAAATGGAATGGAAAGAGAATTAGCTTGCTATGAGCACTAATTTCTCCCATTGCTCAATCAAAACAATGCATCCTAAGCATACAAATGGAATGGAAAGAGAATTAGCTTGCTATGAGCACTAATTTCTCCCATTGCTCAATCAAAACAATGCATCCTAAGCATACAAATGGAATGGAAAGAGAATTAGCTTGCTATGAGCACTAATTTCTCCCATTGCTCAATCAAAACAATGCATCCTAAGCATACAAATGGAATGGAAAGAGAATTAGCTTGCTATGAGCACTAATTTCTCCCATTGCTCAATCAAAACAATGCATCCTAAGCATACAAATGGAATGGAAAGAGAATTAGCTTGCTATGAGCACTAATTTCTCCCATTGCTCAATCAAAACAATGCATCCTAAGCATACAAATGGAATGGAAAGAGAATTAGCTTGCTATGAGCACTAATTTCTCCCATTGCTCAATCAAAACAATGCATCCTAAGCATACAAATGGAATGGAAAGAGAATTAGCTTGCTATGAGCACTAATTTCTCCCATTGCTCAATCAAAACAATGCATCCTAAGGCTCTAACCTAGCATTCCACTATCTAACAGTGCACTAAACCATCATCTGAGCCTCAGCAATGCAACTTAGCTCATGCTAATCTTGTAAACAATAATAAATATCATACAAGGCA
>NW_020633224.1:0-404 GCF_003573695.1 Papaver somniferum
CCACTACAGACACTAACCTACTACAAACTAACTTCGGTCTGGACTGTAGTTGAAAACTAATCAATCTCTCACTGATCCAAGGTACAGTTATGCTCCTACGTCTCTGATCCCAGTAGGATGCCACGTACTTGATTCCCTTAGCTGATCTCACCCACAACTAAGAGTTGCTACGACCCAAAGTCGAAGACTTCAATAAACAAATTTGTATCATACAGAAAAGTCTACGGTAATAGATAAATCTGTCTCCCACAGAAATACCTACGAGTTTTGTTCCGTATTTTGATAAATCAAGGTGAACAGGAACCAATTGATAACCCGAACTTATATTCCCAAAGAACAACCTAGTATTATCAATCACCTCAAAATAATCTTAATCGACACGGCGAAAGAAGATATTGTGGAAT
>NW_020633224.1:415-1000 GCF_003573695.1 Papaver somniferum
AGTATTATCAATCACCTCACAATAATCTTAATCGACGCGGCGAAAGAAGATATTGTGGAATCACAAACGATGAGACGAAGATGTTTGTGATTACTTTTATATCTTGCCTATCGGATATATCAATCTCAAGCCAATCGTTACGATTGTACTCAATACGATAGAAACAGCAAGATCAGATCACACAACTAAAAGAAAGTAGTATCGGTCTGGATTCACAATCCCAATGAAGTCTTCAAGTCGTTAACCTACGGGGTCTTGGTAGAAACATAAGGTTAAAGGAGAATCGACTCTAGCTTATACAACTAGTATCACACAAGAGGTGTGGGGATTAGGTTTCCCAGTTGCTAGAGTTCTCCCTTATATAGTCTTTCAAATCAGGGTTTGCAATCAATGTTAGCTTAGTAACAAAGCATTTAATATTCACCATTAGATGAAAACCTGATTAGGTTCAATCTAATATCTTTCAACCGTTAGATCGAAAACTTAGCTTGTTACACACAAATGAAATATACGTTTTAGGTTTGTGTAACCGTACCCAAACATGTACATTTGTTGGTTCAACAATAATTAACCAAATGATTAGCC
>NW_020633225.1:0-363 GCF_003573695.1 Papaver somniferum
CTCAATTGGATTACTAGACTCCTGATCACTATGCCTACATATTTCAGATTCTTCATTACTGCTATCCTCATCATCATAGTACGAAGATGATTGAACCTTATCTAAATAAGTAGTGTCTTTTATTCTAACCTCGTCCTCTAGATTAGGCAAATATTCACTATTTACATCAAGGGTAAAATTGGAAACACTATTTTGGCAATTCAAGTAATTTCGAGAAATTCTTTCGTTCGTCTCAGCTATCTGCTTGAGGTGGTCTTCTAAAGAAGTTTCACTCATTATTGTAGTTCTTTCGTCTATAATTATACTATTCATCTCAGCTAACTTACGCGTCGACTCAGCTAACTTCCTGAGGGACTCTTCTAA
>NW_020633225.1:563-948 GCF_003573695.1 Papaver somniferum
GTCCTCAATCAATGAATCACCTTAAGGAATACAGTAAACCCGCTGACAGGAGATTCGCGAGTGTTTCGATGGACTTACCTCCCGTACCAGACGGGGGATGAACCGTTGAAGTTGACTCGGGCCACGACTCCTATGTCATGTACAAACCCGAGGGTCCGAGACGATATAGTAATCGTCGTCCTTCCCTGCACACAGTTTATATAATTTTTTATTTTTTTTAATAATAATACCCTTCCGTAGGGTTAAAAAAAAAAAGAAAAAAGTCTAATTATCCAGAATAAAGTCCAAAAATTACAAAAATTATGAAAAATAAAGCCTATTTACAAATCCTAAAAAAAAAATAATTCTTTTTTTCTTCTCTTTTAGCTTTTAGCTTTAAGCTTTT
>NW_020633226.1:0-402 GCF_003573695.1 Papaver somniferum
AGTGGGTGGAAAATCGACCAAGTATCCACACGTTGAGCAACTGGTTTCAAACACGATCTCTACTTCCCCACTCCTTGATTCCATCAACTGTCACACTTCATGGAATCGTGGTGTCTACAATTCCATCAATATAAATAAGTCTCTGAATCATGATTGAATCATCATCATCAGTACCATCAATCTCACTCCTCATCGACAACACGAGATCATCAACTCATCAATTGAGCAACTACTCTCAATTGAGCAATTTCAATCATTCAGAGCTTATCATATTCAGAATTCACACACCCGCAATCTTTGATTACCATTGATTCCACACATTTCTCAGCTTCCCTCCTACAGATTAACCCATCCTCTCTTGTAACTGAATTTACTCTGGAACGGTCATTGTCTTGATTTAGG
>NW_020633226.1:413-1000 GCF_003573695.1 Papaver somniferum
AGATCAACCCATCCTCTCTTGTGACCGAATTTACTCTGGAACGGTCATTGTCTTGATTTAGGCCGGAGTACTACAGATTGATCTCTCGAATCTAAAGCACCCCCTTTGTAGCGGTGCATCTGTGTGAGGTTTAACATTTCGCTCGGTTCGAGGATTCTCCTTCGTACGGTCGTCTCCTCAATTCCTTAAAAACCAGCAAATCATTTTTCCCCATCTACAGATTGGCGACCACAGTGGGAGATCATTCTCTCGGTTGCAATCTCACAATTTCACAAGATGGTTGATCTCAGGTCAGGTTCAGTTACGAGTCCTAACACAAAACGTGCTAGCACTAGCAACAACAACAATCAGAATATCCCGGAGACAATTACGACCTCCAACACTGATGGTGGTGACACTACTCCTCCTCACGCCGAAGGTCATCCACTGTCCGGACGACACCCTGAAGAAGTCAGAGGAGATCCACCGCCTACCATTGCTGATCTTATCAAAGCGCATGAGACTCTTGCAAAGAACCAGACTGACATGGCTGCTACACAGAAGGAGCTGTGTAATTATCTCAAAACTCTTACTGACAAGATGTCAGA
>NW_020633227.1:0-502 GCF_003573695.1 Papaver somniferum
AAATTCAATCATTCAGAGCATTTTCACGTTGAATTCACAACACACCTACAATCTCAGATCACCATTGATTTCACGCATTTCTCAGCTTTCCTCCCACAGATCAACCCATCCTCTCTTGTTACCAAACTTACTCTGAAATGGCCATTGTTCTTGGTTTAGGCCGGGGTCTTACAGATTGATCTCTCGAACTTAAAGCACTCCCTTCTTGCAGTGCATCTGTGTGAGGTTCAACATTTCGCTCGGTTCAAGGAGTCTCCACACGGTCGACTCTTCAATTCCGTAAAACCCAGCAAATCGTTTTTCCCCATCCACAGATTGGCGACCATAGTGGGAGGTTGATCTCTCGGTTGCAATCTCACGATTTCACAAGATGGCTGGTCTTAGGTCTGGGTTAGTTATAGGTTCCAACACAAACGACGCTAGTACCAGCAACAACAACAATGACAATCAGAATATCCCGAAAACGATTTCGGCCTCCAACACTGATGGTGGCGACATTACT
>NW_020633227.1:513-1000 GCF_003573695.1 Papaver somniferum
AGAATATCCCGGAAACGATTCCGGCCTCCAACACTGACGGTGGTGACATTACTCCTCCTCACGCTGAAGGTCATCCCCTGTTCGGTCGACACCCTGAAGAAGTCATAGGAAATCCACCACCTACCATTGCTGATCTTATCAAAGTGCAGGAGACTCTCGCAAAGAATCAGACTGACATGGCTGCTACACAGAAGGAGCTGTGTAATTATCTCAAACTCTTACTGATAAGATGACAGAGAAGACTCAAGAAAAGGTAAAAGAGAAGGATAAATCCTCAGATGTTGCTGATCCTGAAGTAATCCCAATCCATACAGTGGATGATGATGAAACTGGGAAAGCTACAGATTCATCAGCAAAGGAACCATCAAATTTCATTACTCGGGAAGACGTGGAGCGCCTTCTGGAGAACTGTGGAAAATACAAGACATCACATGTCCATCGTCACCAACCTCCTTATCCTGCCGCTACGCAGAGGATTCCTCTTCCA
>NW_020633228.1:0-427 GCF_003573695.1 Papaver somniferum
CTCGAGAAGAAACCTAAGGTTAAAGGAGAATCGACTCTAGCTAATACAACTAGTATCACACAGGAGGTGTGGGGTTCAGGTTTCCTAGTTGCTAGAGTTCTCCCTTATATAGTCTTTAAAATCAGGGTTTGCAATCAATGTTAGCTTAGTAACAAAGCATTCAATATTCACCGTTAGATGAAAACCTGATTAGATTCAAGATAATATCTTTCAACCTTGGATCAAAAACTTAGATTGTTACACACAAATGAAATGCACGATTTTAGGTTTGTGTAACCGTACCCAAACATGTACATTTGTTGGTTCAACAATAGTTAACCAAGTGGTTAGCCATATGAGCACTTTCATATCAACCATAATCTTCTTCACCATAACTAGTTCAAATGACTCAAAAATGAACTAGTTAGAGAGTTGTTCAATTGTATAA
>NW_020633228.1:438-1000 GCF_003573695.1 Papaver somniferum
CACTTTCATATCAACCATATTCTTCTTCACCATAACTAGTTCAAATGACTCAAATGAACTAGTTAGAGAGTTGTTCAATTGTATAAATCTTATAGAAGTATACAAGATACAATTGAAGCAAAAACGATTTGATTCACTCGAATCGATTCATGAACTTTATAGCCACGGTTTGCAAATTGCATTCCTTAATTAATATAAATATAAGTTCACAAATAATCGCTTTAGATATAACCAACTCAAGTACGCGGACTTAGTTCGCGGACTTAAGTTCCCGGAAGAAGTTCACAAACTCCAGCAGATATTCTCGGAATGAGAACTTCCGCCAGTACGTGGACTGGGTTCGCGGACTAAGTTCACATCTCTTGTTCCGGTTTTCCTGATCAACAAAGTACGCATACTTTGGTTCAAGGAATAAGGACTTATACATATATGTGTTGCCACACAATGCTTATATCCAACATTGGTTATATAATCTAAACTCTCATTTCAATCATTGAAACATTCTTAGAGGACGTTATATAGTTGTTATTCACAAACCATTGTTCGTCAAAGCCATTTTCAA
>NW_020633229.1:0-101 GCF_003573695.1 Papaver somniferum
TTAGCTTAGATGATTTGATGTCCCATGCTTAACATTTACACCTAATATTTTGAGAATCTATCTTGGCAATAAATTAGAGTCGATATATTTAATATATTTTT
>NW_020633229.1:301-578 GCF_003573695.1 Papaver somniferum
TTTTTTTTTATTATTTGTTCCTTTTTACTTTGTTTTTTTTTTCTTTGATTTACAGGTTCGAAGTGGAGCACTAAGGACTTGGAGAGGAAAAAGCTTAAAGCGAAAAGCGAAAAGAGAAGAAGAAAAGGACAATTTTAGGATTTAATTTTTATTTTTTAATTTTTTTTAGAGTGTGTGAGGAAAACTGTAATTTTTTATTTATTTATTTTGGACTTTGGACTTTAAACAATTGGACTTTATTTTTTTAACCTTACGGAAGGGTATTATTAAAAAAAAA
>NW_020633229.1:778-1000 GCF_003573695.1 Papaver somniferum
TTAAGAATGTCGAACTGGTATGATAGAAGCCAATACAATGAGTATCGACCTGAATTTGAATATGGACATCATCAGTTTTATAACCATGGTGGGAATAGTAGTTGGGAACGCCAACCTTTTCAAGGTTATGGTTCATACCATAGTGAGCCCAATTACTATCATGCGTTTTTGGAAAATTACTTAAAAACTAGTCCTGATTATGACATTTCTAAACCTGATCAA
>NW_020633230.1:0-682 GCF_003573695.1 Papaver somniferum
ATATGCTTTCCCTGCATAATTTACAAATTAGTCATGCGGCAGATTTTACTGTGTTTAAAATTCATGTAGATGCATCATTTGATATTAATACTAATGAGTGTGGCTCTGGTATGGTTTTATACAATACTGCAGGTGAATGCACATGCTTCAAAGGAACCTATGCAACTGGAATAATCAATGAAGGGACTGGAGAATGCCTGGTAACGCGGGAGGGATTACAATGGGACAAAGCTATGGAATTGGATGGGATTCATCTACTTGCAAATGTCGAAGTAGTTATCAACTCCATCAAGAATAATCTAGCTCTTGTCAGATGGGAGAATAGGAAAATTTTAAGAGACATCAAAGTACTTTTAGAATCTTTTACTTTTGTGTCCCCAGTTATATTCAGTACGTGATACACTGGCCTGCACTAAGTTTGAGTGTACTCGTGATGGACTGTTCTTTGAGGTATGGGTTCTGAATGATTATAATACGAAGGAGGATATTAGATTTACCAGTCCCTTGATAAATTTGTTTACTATACATATTTACAGAAAGAAAGATAATATCAATCACTACCATTACTCAATTCTCTAAACAGGGAAAGAAGATTAGTACATGCAACCTAAACATAGAAGGAAGATTAGTACATGAAAGATAATACGTGATTAATGTCATGCAGAGAAGAATATGGAAAGAA
>NW_020633231.1:0-229 GCF_003573695.1 Papaver somniferum
TCAGGATTCCACCAAATTCCATTCATGTGACTCAATTAATAACTCCAATCAATTATAGCTCAAATATTAAAAATATGGACTCTTATTCTTTTCCAAAAATATATTTCTAAAATATTAGATGTAAATCACAAGCATGGTGTATCAAAAGCTCTTACGTCTAAGCATACACCATCAAACGAAATCACAACTAATTAGTGAAAATCATGAATCAATTAAAATAAGTGCAAAA
>NW_020633231.1:259-656 GCF_003573695.1 Papaver somniferum
GAGAGGTACTGAGATTCAGGATTCCACCAAATTCCATTCATGTGACTCAATTAATAACTCCAATCAATTATAGCTCAAATATTAAAAATATGGACTCTTATTCTTTGCCAAAAATAGATTTTTAAAACTTTAGATGTAAATCACAAGCATGGTGTATCAAAAGCTCTTACGTCTAAGCATACACCATCAAACGAAATCACAACTAATTAGTGAAAATCATGAATCAATTAAAATAAGTGCAAAAAGTCATAAAAAAATTATTAAAATTACCACATGAGTGAAATAGGGTTTCCTCCGTCATCCCAGTGTTGGGGTTTAGCTCCTCATATTAATCATGATCTCAAAATACATGTATAAAGCTCAAAAGTTGATTAAAAGGGAGTAAAACAATTGAACA
>NW_020633231.1:689-1000 GCF_003573695.1 Papaver somniferum
TTCCTCCGTCATCCCAGTGTTGGGGTTTAGCTCCTCATATTAATCATGATCTCAAAATACATGTATAAAGCTCAAAAGTTGATTAAAAGGGAGTAAAACAATTGAACAGAAAAATCGCAACAGAAATAACTGTTGCAAAGGCGTTGTTCATTATTACAAGAAGAATGATATATATGAAGTGATGTTGAGACTGCAGCTGCGACCCCCACAACTTTGTCGTAAACACTGTTGAAGAACGACTGTCTTCAGACGTCCGTTCTTCGTGTTCTTCAGCAGCAGCAGCAGAAACAGAGTTTGATCGAACTCTGATT
>NW_020633232.1:0-477 GCF_003573695.1 Papaver somniferum
ATTTCGGCGCCAGTGTTCTCGGGGTTTGTTGCTGATCCTGACCTGAGTTCTACCATCTTGAGATCGGGGTTGAAAAAATGAAATCGGGAATTGGAAATTGATATTGTAACCGAGAGATTAATTACATGGAGACTGTTTGTGGGTGAAAACCGTTTCTGCTGATTTCTGTAATTTCGTGTGAGTGCGGGTGAGAAACAAATCTAAACCCAAAACAATGTACTGCACGGGAGTACTTTTGATTCGAGAGATCAATCTGTACAATCTTGGCCTAAACCAAGAAATGGCCGTTCCAGGCTTGCTTCGGTCACAAAGTGAAGGAGAAGGGTTGGTCTTAAGGAGGGAAGCGAAGAAAGTGTTGAGGCCAGAATATTTGATTCTGGAAGTGTGGGTGTTTTGCGACTTGTATCCGAAAGTTGAACTGGCGAGCTGAATGGAAAGCTACCAGGTGCTTTATGGATGTGTATTGTTCTCCTGACC
>NW_020633232.1:488-1000 GCF_003573695.1 Papaver somniferum
AAGTTGAACTGGCGAGCTAAATGGAAAGCCACCAGGTGATTTCTGGATGTGTATTGTTCTCCTGACCAAAAACTTGTTGTTTGGTGGAAATAGGTGAAACCTATTTATACAAGTCGTAATAAAACGTATCCTGGCCTCGTAAGAAGTGGAAGCGGTTGAGTGGTGGAAAAGTGGTAACGGGTAACGCCTGGAATTGATGTTTTCATAATGAAGATGCGTTTCACCACTTATTTCTTGCCATTACTAACCGCCTCACTCTTATGACACTTTCTTGTAACGGGCGTATGGAGTATTTTCAAATGGTTGTAGAGATAGTGGTAAAACGGATTCGTATCAGACTTGTGAAGAAAACAATTTTTCTAGATTTAAATTAAACACGCAAATAAATAAAATAGTTCAAACCTTTAGAGAAAAACACCAATACTTGGATTTCGCCATTGATCCATTATTTGATAAATTCTAATAATTAATATTCATGCAATTTTTCTTTTAGAGTGATTCTAATATTATGC
>NW_020633233.1:0-381 GCF_003573695.1 Papaver somniferum
AGTCTTTTTAAGTTTAAGTTCAGAAATCATCTTCAGATATATAACCTTCTTAAGTTCGCAGACTTGGTTCGCGGACTTAAGTTACCGGGCAGAGTTTACAAACTCCAGCAGAAATTCTCGGGATGAGAACTTCGCCGGTTCGCGGACTGGGTTCGCGGACTTAGCTTCACGCACTAGTTTGTCAACTCCAGCATAAATTCTCGGGTTTGAGAACTTCGGAAGTTCGCGAACTGAGTTCGTGGACTTGGCTCATGACATTCTTCCGGTTCTCTTGATCAACAAAGTTCGCAAACTTTGGTTCAAGGAATATGACTTATACATAAATGTGTTTCCACAACAATGCTTATGTCCACCATTGGTTATGTAATCTAAACTCTCATT
>NW_020633233.1:417-1000 GCF_003573695.1 Papaver somniferum
CATTGGTTATGTAATCTAAACTCTCATTCCAATCATTGAAACATTCTTCGTCAAAGCAATTTTCAAAGTGATTGAAACATATCATGACTTTCGTCACTGGGTAAAGATAAACTTGGTCGAAGCGAAAAGCTTACCAACACATATTTTGAGATATATATAGGCTAGGTATACTCGTCTCGAAATACCAACTGTGTATAATCAAAGTCTATATATATCATACGACTTTTTGTCTCAAGAAGTAGGAGATAGAATAGATATACTTTTGAGTGATAGATAATTTCAAGTCTTCACATACCTTTTTGTCGAGAAGTTCCACCGGTTCCTTGAGTAGTTCTTCTTCTTGTATGATGAATCGCCATGAAGTCCTTGAGCTCAACTACACTTTCTATCCTAGTCCGAGACTTAGATATAGTAGACTAGAAATCAAGACTTATAGTTTTGATCATTAACATTGACAAACATGATTGAGATAGCAATGCATGCGAGATCGACCAAGCAATGCTCTAACAAAAGGCCTTAGACATGTCTAGTTTAGTATCATAATACCTTCTTTATCACCTTTATTCTTCATGCTATGAATCAT
>NW_020633234.1:0-717 GCF_003573695.1 Papaver somniferum
TTGCAATTTCCGTCCAACGCCACAAAAACGATGAATACGCGGTTCCACCAAGCATCCGATGTTTCATCAATGTCTTTGTCTAGACTTTCAAAGTGGTTAGTGACTGTTTTCCAAGCTCTTGTAATGGCACAATTCTCTTCATTAGTGAATGGAGTCATGATGTTTCTCTTTTTTTTGCTCTTAAATGGTAATTAAATGAGAAGGAGAAGAGGAGGTTGATAATTAGGGTTTTGATATGGAATAGGTGAGATATGGGCCTCTATATATAGAATGGAGCGACCAAACTGCCTCAACCACATTTGGTTGAGTTAAATTCAAAAATAAATGCAACCACTAACATGAATCGTTAATCCGTAAAGATTAAAACCAAACGACTCTTCATATGTACCAGAGAACGACTCGTAGAGTCGTTATTTTATATGTATACAAGGTGACGATTCAAGGTGAAAACTGGGCAGAGTTGGTTATATCTATCAATGTAGAGTCGTCACTTTATAAAAAAGAGTCGTCATACATCGAGAAAAGGGTCGTTGGTCTACAGAAAATCTAGGTGACGACTTAAAGAGTCGTTCACCTGTAAATTATGCTGACGACTGTCTGGGTCGTCATATTAACATCTTACAGAGTGACGACCCTATACTGATTTTGTTGTTCTTTTTTGTAGTTGGTTGTACGGGTGAGCTCTCAACCTGAACCCTTCGACACTGTCGGCCCCGA
>NW_020633234.1:766-988 GCF_003573695.1 Papaver somniferum
CATTGTTGGCCCGGATACCTCCCAAGCATATATGACCGATTTGGTACGTTTTTATTGTTTGAGTCAATGTATATCCATACGAAAATTGTTTAATTAGTGTTTTATAATGAACGTGTTATTTGTTTAATGTAGACGTGGAAAACAAAGGCTGAGGTCAAGGAATGGATTATTTCCAAGGCAAAAGAGAATATGTGCGTAATTGTTCAAAGCAAACACGTTGAT
>NW_020633235.1:0-623 GCF_003573695.1 Papaver somniferum
GGTGTCTGTGTTATTTCTTTTCCGCATTATATTTTATATAATTGAAATAATACAGGTTGTGCGTTCGTGATCATCAATTGGAAATCCAGCCTTTGGTTGTTGATTGATATTGATTGATCCTTGGACATTGGTCTTTGGTACCGTCCAAGTATTCCTTGTATTTGATAAAAACTCGTTATTGTTTTTAGCTTGAGTAAAAATCAAATCAAGAGAGAGATATTAACTCCTTGAGATAATTTTATCTAGATTGAGTCTAACTGTCTAGTTGATTCTCTAGCAAAGTATTCCAGAGTTAGTCCATACAGATTTCTAAGCGAAATATTGGGTGGTGGTGTTAGACCCCCGCTTTTTCAATTGGTATCAGAGCAGGCAAACACGTTTAAGACCTCATCAGTCTGTGTTTTTAGCAATATGAGTCTGTGGACAGGATCTCATACGCATACCAAAATACCTCCTAAAGCTGTCAACTTTGTCAAGCGTCTCGGAAATACCTCAAAGGGTCACTCCTTAGATGATTCTTTCGAATCCCGAGGTAGAAAGACTGTTCCATCATGTGTTGGTCATTCTTCCTCCAATGAGACTTTGGACATAATGGCAATAGCTGAAATGGAGCTCACCATAAT
>NW_020633235.1:634-1000 GCF_003573695.1 Papaver somniferum
CATCATGTGTTGGTCATTCTTCCTCCAATGAGACTTTGGACATAATGACAATAGCTGAAATGGAGCTCACCAGAATTTCAAAAAATTCTACAGAGTTTGTTGATCTCAAGGATCATGTACAGCTCATGGATGAATTCGAAAGGTCTATTGATCGTGAGCAAGTACTCTACAACATTATAGGGTCATTCTCTAAGGAAATTGAGAAACTGCTTCAAGAAAACAACATACAGTGTGAAAAGATTTGTGATCGTGAAAAGCTGGTCAAAGAAGGCTCAATTAGAGAAAATTGTTTGATCAAGACGCATTCATCTGATCTAGACAGACTTCGTGTTCAGAAGGAAAAACTTGAAGCATCGCTTGTCTTAG
>NW_020633236.1:0-305 GCF_003573695.1 Papaver somniferum
GCTTGTAACGATCCCAACCATCAATTCCAAAATTGTCCCGATTTGCTTGCAGTCCAGGAATCTAGGCTTGAACAGGCACATGCCATGTTTCAAAAACCAGAGCATAACCCTTATTCACAGACCTACAATCCGGGATGGAGAAACCACCCTAACTTTTCATGGTCCAAAGGACCCACTCAGGGATGACCATCTCAACCCAATCAGAGCTATCAAAATAATCAGGGATATCAGAACAATCAAGGTTATCAACACCCGAGAAACCCTCAACAACAATCAAACTCTCAACAACAATCATATCCTCAACA
>NW_020633236.1:505-796 GCF_003573695.1 Papaver somniferum
CAGTGCTATGATTGCTTGTGATTGATTGTGCTGTCAAAAGACAGTCAATACTAGGGGTATTTCTGTTAGCAAGCTGTTTTTCTTTCCTTTCTATTGTATGCATAGGACTCAACTCAACCTATGAATATGCTATTTAATTAGGACACAAGGTGGAATCTAAGCCTTAGCTTAGCCACAATTCCTTTCTTCAGTCATTTACAATTCCTGCTCTGCTTTTATTCACTGCTTAGTTACATTCCTTTACTGTTTTGCTTAGTTCTTGCATTTTGAAGCCTATTGTGCACTGAAGTC
>NW_020633236.1:807-1000 GCF_003573695.1 Papaver somniferum
TGAAGTCAGTGCACAAACTCACCTCTGCCCTTGGCTTCCAAGCCTTGGTTCTTAGCTGTTTTCTTTGCTGCTTTGCTTTACCTTGCTGCTTTGGTTCTTTACTTCTGCCACTTTGTATGCCATATTGCTTTGTCTTGCTCACTGTCTTCATTGTTAGCTTAGGTTTCTCTTATAGTGCTCCCACTCCCTGTGG
>NW_020633237.1:0-189 GCF_003573695.1 Papaver somniferum
CAGTAATAACGACTCACACCTGTGGGTCGTACATCAGGCAGTCTTATTTGCCACAGCGTTTGCGACATAGCTGCAGCAGTCTTATTTTGTCACTGAGGGTTGTAGTTCTCTGGTTTTATTGTATTTCTCATATTCTCATCATTTGTAAACCATTTTTGAGCATCAATGAAATTCTTTGAGAGGTTTTCC
>NW_020633237.1:389-685 GCF_003573695.1 Papaver somniferum
ACTTGTTTTGATGAGGTTCGATCTTTTTCATGTTATTATGATGAGGATAGCGTTGATGGAGAATCATACTTATGTAGGAATAGTGATCAGGAAATGGTTACTCCAATTGAGCTTTACAATGGTTATATTATTTCTAGTTCAAATCCAAATAATTTTAATAATTATTCACCTATTCAAAAGGACGAGGATTTGACTAGAGATACCCTCGTTTTAGACGATGTAGTATTTCCTGTTTACAAAGCCGATAATGATTTAGAGGAACGAGTTTATTCTGAGAATAATGTTTTAGAGTCTAG
>NW_020633237.1:767-1000 GCF_003573695.1 Papaver somniferum
CGATTTAGAAACAATAGTCTTAGACGAAGAAGATGAACTCGTAGAGCTTTTAAATATGAGTGAGGATGCATCACCTGAGTATGACCTAACAGAAGCAATTGACCATTTTCAGGATTCGGATGATCTAGAAATTAGGGAAATTGTAGTTAGTCTACCTAGAGACACACAAAACTCTAAGTTTGGGGGTGATTATCATTCTCCCTGTGCTTTACCTTTAACTCTTAGAAAGTTCC
>NW_020633238.1:0-223 GCF_003573695.1 Papaver somniferum
CAGCCGGACGCACACAAGCTGTAATCAAAATATACTAATAAGAATCAAAAGCGTTGAGTCACTCATGACCCAAACAAGCATAACTCAAGAGCTTTCAAACCAGAACTTACCAATCATCACTGTCTTGCTATTTCCATCAAGAGAGTCCTACAAAACAGGCACAAATTTACAGGGAATGATTAATAAACTTCATTTTAACAACCACGTAAAAAAGAAAACCTAA
>NW_020633238.1:234-540 GCF_003573695.1 Papaver somniferum
TAGGCTACAAACTAGGACTTTAAACAGTTTTGAATTCTTCTTATGTTTGTTAGGATATATTCTAAATCTGTAACAAATCTAATATTTTTCCTAATATAAATAAGAAGCATATCTCCACAAGACAACTGTGGAAGATATTCACCAAATTCCTTTCCTAAGTTGGTATCACGAGTCGATTCAACACACACTTCCGCAAAGAAACCAATACCAAACAAAAAAAAAAAACGAGAACAACAATGGCAGCCACCACAAACAACATGAGAAATATCCAAATTCATCACCTTGTCACCCTAAAACTCACAGAAA
>NW_020633238.1:551-842 GCF_003573695.1 Papaver somniferum
GACATCTAAAAAAACTAGCTACTGCTGCCTTGAGTAATTGAGGTATAAATTTAAAAAACTTTAACTACCTTCTCCATCTGCTCCACTTTTATTCATAGATCCAGAACCTGCAAGGTCCACAACTGTAGCTTCGCACTCAAGATACCATCACCAGGGATACGCGTGCTTCTCCTTTGTTTCATTGAGATTGTAAAGATGGCATGTGAGCGGCTATAAATTACACACATAGAAATGCAGTAAAAGATTAGTGAACCTTTCAAGAGACAAGATTCAAGAGTAACCGGAAATGTA
>NW_020633238.1:853-1000 GCF_003573695.1 Papaver somniferum
AATTCAACACTAACACCGGAAGTTCTGTGTCATGTACGTGGTCTGGATACTGCCAAAGCGGTATGGGATAAACTAGAAAGCTACTTTGCTCCAAAAACAAGAGCTCACATGATGAGTCTTAATAAACAACTCCATTCTATGAACAAA
>NW_020633239.1:0-430 GCF_003573695.1 Papaver somniferum
TTGATCGAGTTTCTAGGGAATCTGAAGGCTATATAAGTGTTGGTTTACATCAAATAAAGTTCAGAAACCTTTAGGAGAGAGTTTGGAGTCGATGAGAGCCTAGGAGAAGCAATTATAGAGGAGACAACGCTGCTGCTGCTGCTGCCATTAAAGCTTCTGAAGAACACGAAGAACAGACCCGCAGAGTCCGTCGTTCTTCAGCAGACTTATTTTCTTACCACTGTTGTTGTTTCACAGCAGTAGATAGTTATCGTTTACAGCAGTCTTAAATTACCATACTCTTTTGTAACAGTGACCCCTTTGTAACGGTGACGCTGTAACACTTTTACAGCGTTACAATTTCCTGTTTCATCTTATACATCAATAAAAACACCTATTTTAGCCATGAATTTATCTTGTGAGTGTGTTTTTGGGATGAGGAGCTAAACCC
>NW_020633239.1:441-873 GCF_003573695.1 Papaver somniferum
TGGGATTGAATTGAAATATTAGTTCTTATTGAATAGTTGTGAATTAATTTGATGAAGCATGCTGGGTTTTAAATACTTTTGATGTTTTATACTCTTTGATTACAACTATTACTTCAAGAATATATTTGAGGCAAATATTAGAATTATTTTTAAAGATAAAATTGCATGAATATTATTTAGAGTTTACTATTTATTTGGTCAATGGTGGAATCCTAGTCTTGGTATTTTTTCTCCAAAACTTTGAATTATTTTATTTAGTTGCATGTTTAATTTAAATCTATAAAAATTGTTTTCTTCACAAGTCTGAAAAGACCCAGTTTTTACCACTATTACAATCACTATTTGAAAACCATCAAATTTTTGGCGCCGCCGACGCGGACCTGTGTTTAGTTAGCATTTTTTTTAGATTTTTTTTTTATTATTATTATTCTT
>NW_020633239.1:884-1000 GCF_003573695.1 Papaver somniferum
AAAACCATCAAATTTTTGGCGCCGCCGACGCGGATTTGTGTTTAGGTAGCATTTTTTTTTTTAGATTTATTTATTTATTATTATTATTCTTGTTCTTCTTTACGTTTTTGTTTTTT
>NW_020633240.1:0-600 GCF_003573695.1 Papaver somniferum
AATACAATGTGTGTTCAATCTGGACTAGGTCCCGAGGTTTTTCTGCATTTGCAGTTTCCTCGTTAACAAAAATTTTGGTGTCTGTGTTATTTCAGTTTCCGCATTATATTGTTTTATCTTTATAACTGAAATAATACAGGTTGTGCGTTAGATCATCAATTAGAGTAATCCAACCTTTGGTTGTTGATTGCCATTGATTGATCCTCGGATATTGGTCTTTGGTACCATCTGAGTTATTCCTTGTATTTGATTAGGACTTGTTGATTTCTATTAGCTTGAGTAAATCAAAACAAGAGAGAGATATTAACTCCTTGAGATACTTTTACCTAGATTGAGTCTGACTGTCTAGTTGATTCTCTAGAAAGTATTTCGGAGTTAGCTCATACAGATTGCTAAGAGAAATATTGGGTGGTGTTGTTAGACCCCCGTTTTTTCAATTGAAATAACCAACATGACTTTCGTCACGAGTAAAGATGAACTTGGCCAAAGCGAAAGCTTACCAACACATATTTCGAGAAATAGATAAGCGAGATAAACTCGGCTCGAAATAGCAAATGTGTATAATCGAAGTCTATATAGCAATACGACTTTTGTCTCAAG
>NW_020633240.1:611-1000 GCF_003573695.1 Papaver somniferum
GAGATAAACTCGGCTCGAAATAGCAAATGTGTATAATCGAAGTTTATCTTTGTCTCAAAATAGGAGCTAAAATAGATAAACTTTTGAGTGATAGATAAGTTCAAGTCTCCACATACCTCTTGTTGATGAAGTTCCACAAGTTCCCTTGAGTAGTTCTTCGTCTTCTTTCGATGAACGTCGTGGAGTCTAAAGCTCAACTACACTTACTATCCTAATCCGAGACTTAGCTATAAGTAGATTAGAAATCAAAACTTTATAGTTTTGGAAACTAAACTTGACAAACAAGCTTGAGATAGCAACGCTTGTGAGTTCGACCGAGCAATGCTCTAACAATCTCCCCCTTTGTCAATTTTAGTGACAAAACTATCAATACATATGGAATAAAAAAT
>NW_020633241.1:0-348 GCF_003573695.1 Papaver somniferum
TACTAAAAATTCATGTTAATGTATTGGTTGTATAGACAGATATTACAATAATTCAAAAATAATTGACTCCATATAAAATTTTATTTACAATTGAAAAACTTATACACTTACTTATTTATGTTGAGATTTAAATACATTTAATCTTGGATAGGGGTCGATTTTTTGTTAGTAGGAATAAGGATTTCTAGGATGTTGCTTGTAGTTTAGTAGTCAATAATATGTTAACCGGTCAAACCCATATCAGATTTTTGTTACTGGGTCTTTTACATTATGAATGCACTTGTCCACAACACGCGTTGCATCATTCATGTGACATCAAAAATGCCTTTTTGTTCACTATTTATAATG
>NW_020633242.1:0-565 GCF_003573695.1 Papaver somniferum
TTTAGAGTCTTCACTTCTGATATAAGATTCACTCAAACTAGTTCAGAGTTTCGACAGGGATCTTTAGACTGTTGTTAGTTCTAAAGACGGTCTTGTGATAATCCATTGTTAACAGACTCCGTTGTGTGCATGATTGATCACAAAAGATTCAAGTGATTGTGTGCAGGTTATTATTGAAGATCTAAGAAGATTTGAAGACGAAGAAAATATTGAAGATTTATGATTTTTGGGTTCATAATCTTTGGTGTGCACAATACTTGTTTCGGTAAAAGAGGATCCAATTAATAATCTGTTTATCCTTGTGATAAATTAGATTGATTAATTGAGTAGATCAGAATCAAAACAATTCTTTGGATTAATAGTGTTGTTGTCTTAATCTTAAGCGATTACTTCGGTAATTGAACATAAGATAGATCTAAGGACCTGACGAAGGAGTTTATGTTAAGATAAACAGAAGATCCTTTGTCCGACTCATATCACTTGGTTGAATAGAGTTGATACCAAACAGATTTGTTGTTCCTTTACTGTTTAGAATACGAACCAAAGGAATTGTTCCAAGTACGTG
>NW_020633242.1:576-1000 GCF_003573695.1 Papaver somniferum
TAGATTTGTTATTCATTTACTGTTTGGAATACGAACCAAAGGAATTGTTCCAAGTTATTCATAGGGTCGGAGGCGTGGGAATACAGACGGAACTTAGTGAACTATAGGTTTAGTTGCTTGTTCTCAACTATACGAAGTTAGGTGTAATTTTGTGTAGCGGCTTAATCCTGAGAGTATTCAGTTCTGGACAAGGTCCCGGGTTTTTCTGCATTTGCGGTTTCCTCGTTAACAAAATCTTGCTGTGTCATTTACTTTGTATTTCCGCATTATAATTGTTTTATTATAATTAAAGTAAATTACACAAACATTAATTCCTATTTACTTAATAAGTGAATCCTATTGTGTTTGGTTAAGTACGAACCTTTTTATCAAGTAACATACTTCGTTGTTGTATTGTCTCGATCTCGTATCCATAGACGATCAC
>NW_020633243.1:0-221 GCF_003573695.1 Papaver somniferum
ACTACAGCACCTAACCTAATCTAGCACCGTTAGTTTCGTTGTATCACTTCATCCGACGGTCGCTCCTCGCTTGCCTCCGAATCACCGTCCGATCTACCTTCCAGCTCCACATCCCACGGCTAATCTTCGCGAAACATCAAAATCTTTATCCCTGCCTCACACCTTAATACCCAAATACCTAATACCCTTCTTCCCAAAACAGTCGACCTCTCCTCCATCAC
>NW_020633243.1:421-693 GCF_003573695.1 Papaver somniferum
CTTGTTCTTTGGTTGGTTGGGATAGAAGGTGGAGGTTACATTAAGAAAAAAAACCATCGAATTTAACTGGGTGCATCAAAAAGGGCTACCTCTTGCAAAGTGTCATGTAATCTTTTGTTTCTTTTTGTTATGTATCAAAGGTGTTTCTTTGTTTTTTAAAAAAAAAAGAGAAAAAAAAAAATATCAGAAAAAAGAGAAAAAATATCAGAAAAATACCAAAAAAAAAAAAAAAAGTATTTATCAATTCCATCATCTCTTGTTCCAAAAATAAA
>NW_020633244.1:0-213 GCF_003573695.1 Papaver somniferum
TTTTTATAATTCAAGATGGTAGTTCTATATTTGTGTCAGCTCTTTTTGGTTCCGAGGACCCGCAGCTTTTTCGGCTATTGGTATATGACTTGGGAAGGTGACAATACTTTTTGTGGTATTTGATGTCTGGCTGAAGACTTTAAACTTAGCACTTCTTGGGAGGTAACCCAATCTCATGCAACATGGTAATATCTTTCCTTAACTCTTTTTCTT
>NW_020633244.1:413-632 GCF_003573695.1 Papaver somniferum
GGACTAGCAAATAATAAGTTTGGGGGTATTTGATAGACGCATTTATGTGTCTATTTTGATCTCTTTTATGTATTTTATTAGTACCCATTTGTTCTCATTATGGTGTTTTTATGTTTGTTTATATGTTTTTGGAGAAAATACCCTTGTATGGAAAGAGTTGCTCAAAAAGTGATGATTTACACCCCGGAGAAAAGTACTAAAGGCACCCCAGAAATGTCC
>NW_020633244.1:832-1000 GCF_003573695.1 Papaver somniferum
AAAAAAAATGATTTAAATGGTTTTTATTAATCAATTGTATTTTCTCTTGATAATGCATGCTTAGTTTTATACTCTTGATGCATTATGCTTGCGACTAACATTTGATATTTTGGAAATCTGCTTTTGGCAATTATTAAGAATCAAATCAATTGTTTAATTTGCATAATT
>NW_020633245.1:0-110 GCF_003573695.1 Papaver somniferum
AATAGAGCTGACCAAAGGAAACTGCAATGAACCAAGAAAGTGAACAAGACTAGCATGCCCTTACTTAGTTTCCTGATTAATAAATTTATATCTAATTGTGGTTCAGGTTC
>NW_020633245.1:310-697 GCF_003573695.1 Papaver somniferum
GCATTTAGGTTTAGTCTCACAACTTAATATTCGACACATTTGGAATATAAACGTTCCCACAGTTGGAAGAAAACTATTTGGTGGGAAAACAAAGTCAATTTGGGGATCATAGCCTGGGAAAACCACATCAACTAGAGGATGGGTTTCTAACGACTGAACTTCTTCCTGGACATCATT
The DNA here is from genome assembly GCF_003573695.1 of Papaver somniferum. NCBI lineage: Eukaryota > Viridiplantae > Streptophyta > Magnoliopsida > Ranunculales > Papaveraceae > Papaver > Papaver somniferum. Next base: position 488 of record NW_020633245.1, read on the forward strand.
AGGTTCGGGAAAACGAGTATGAAAGTAATCTTGTAAAATTGTCGAGGCAGAGATATCAAGTCCTAAGTGAAGGGACTTTCTGAGAGTTGAAGGTAAGGCACTAGGAAGGTGATAATCACCCCCAAACTTAGAGTTTTGGGTATCTCTAGATAGACTAGCTATAATTTCCCTAATTTCTAGGTCATCAAATTCCTGGAAATGGTCAATTGA
>NW_020633245.1:897-1000 GCF_003573695.1 Papaver somniferum
AGTACTATAATCTTCTTGCTCGTAAGACTGGTGCATGTGTGGATAGTAATTGGGCTCACCAGGGTATGACCCATATCCTTCCAAATGATGGCGTTCCCAACCA
>NW_020633246.1:0-203 GCF_003573695.1 Papaver somniferum
TCAAAAAGATGGAGTTTTGTTTTCAATTATGGCATATTATCGTGGTATCTACTCTATACCCCCAAACCTAAACTAAAAATTGTCCTCAATGTTTAAAAATATGGAAAGAATTAAAATGCAACATATGGAAAGGGACATGCTGAGTAGAGTAAAAGGAGAGAGAATACCCGATTTCGGCGAAAGCAGAATTAAAACTCCGTTAT
>NW_020633246.1:220-439 GCF_003573695.1 Papaver somniferum
AGTCACAATGGATGAGCACAAAATATATACAAAAGGAAATTTAACTAACACATTATCTACAAGAAAATTTTGGTTTTTAATGGGATTGGATTGTTTTTTTTTTGGGAAAAATTTGGTTTTGTCGGGAATGAAAACTTTTTGGTTATTTAGGGAAAGAGTGGACCAGTTTAGTCCACATAGACCGGGTCCTCCAGGTTGGTTGTTTCAATGTCGGGTGGA
>NW_020633246.1:639-1000 GCF_003573695.1 Papaver somniferum
AACTCAGAATTTCGATAGGTTCTTCTTGATTAATTCTAACAAGTCTGTTTGTTTGGTCTCTATAGGTCACAGTCATGTCCTTGTAGGTACCTCAACTAACATGTTGGTCAGACAGAGCAATGGGAAACAATTTGGCCCACAAGGGTTACGAAGATTTGGTTTTGAATGGGTTTTGGTTTTAATAAGGGATTTTGTTTTTGGTTTAAAATTGGGCTTTGGAAAAAAAATTTTTTGAACTAAACCTAGCATAAATTAGCACAACCCATAAAAGAAAATAAAAACAATAATAATAATTAAGACAATCCCATAAAAGAAAAAGAAAAAGAAAAAGAAAAATAAAGACAAAAAATAATTACAGTCC
>NW_020633247.1:0-357 GCF_003573695.1 Papaver somniferum
ACTGCCAAGGTATGGTTATTGCAGATTCTGGCCGCGCCTCCTCTTTTTTTGAAAATCAAACTGTTCGAAAAAATAACTCTGTGGAACATGTGTTGGTTTGCAGGTTTCGAAGAAGAAAAAGATTGGGCCGAAGCAGTCTTCTACCATTGTGATGGGTGAGGCTGAGGTTCATGAAGAAGTTACCAGTCCGGTAAACGAAGAGTTTGCCGAGGATGAGGATATTTCTGATGGGGAATAACGCACTGATACTAATGCCGCGGAGGAGGATATTGGTGCGGGTTGTGATGGTGATGGAGGGAGAAATAATGTCGCGGTAGCTGACGGCAGTGTTATCGCTGATATGTCTGTTCCTGCTGG
>NW_020633247.1:557-855 GCF_003573695.1 Papaver somniferum
AAATAATGTCGCGGTAGCTGACGGCAGTGTTATCGCTGATATGTCTGTTCCTGCTGGTGATGCTGCGGAAACTCTCCCCACCATTTCTCAAGAGTTCTCTTTTGACAGGGTTTATTCCGCAAGGGAACTCTTTGACGATGCTCTTGATTTTCCTGAAGACTTCTCTCTACTTTCCCCCAATGATGATTGGGATGTGCTCGGGGGGGTCTGGTAAGGAAGACGTTTCTGTTCAGGATGGAGGCGCGGATGATCACGATGCGCATGTTGATGCCGAAACTTGTGCTGATGGGGCAATATC
>NW_020633247.1:866-1000 GCF_003573695.1 Papaver somniferum
CTGTTCAGGATGGGGGCGCGGATGATCATGATGCGCATGTTGATGCCGAAACTTGTGCTGATGGGGCAATATCAGCAAAGGGGAAGTCCGTGGTTGACTCGCCTTCCGAGGATTTCCCTCATTCGCTGACGTTT
>NW_020633248.1:0-482 GCF_003573695.1 Papaver somniferum
AGCCTTTAAACCCCTAGGTGGAGGGCTTACCAGAGGTATACCCACAAAACCTTTATACTCCATACCCTAGCTATCTACACAGAACCTTGGAAGGCACTAAAGAATCTCTTTGGTTGGCATACTTATTGACTACAGGAGGAAGTACCCTGATGCGAAATTCCAATTGTTGTACATGAGTTCGCACTCAAGCATACTAAAATTCATATAAAGTGACAGAGCTCTACTCAGATAGTCGCATCCAAACTCAGAATCAAACAAATCACATGGATAGATTAAGAAGATGGATATAGAAAAACATAGATGGTTTTGATGTTGACTAAGGTGAATGGTGTTTCTCATATCTGTCTGAAGGCCACTGCCATAATGAACCTATCTTAATGGACTGAGATACCGGTCTGACTAATATCAACACATTGGCGTATACAAGGGTACCAGTGGTCGATAATCCTAACTCTAGGTCAACACAACTGGCATATACAAGG
>NW_020633248.1:493-1000 GCF_003573695.1 Papaver somniferum
GTCTGACTAATATCAACACACTGGCATATACAAGGGTACCAATGGTCGATAATCCTAACTCTAGGTCAACACAACTGGCATATACAAGGGTTCCAGTGGTCGACTTTATTGAATTTATTCCAGTTGGTCTGATGGTCTGGTCTCAATTTTATTTTTTTCCAACTTTTTTTTTTAATGGCTATCTCAATCACTCTATTTCACCCTAGAAATAGTAACAACTTGAATCGTGAGCCCCACCTAATCACTTCGAGAAACATATTTTAAAAAGAAAAAAAATAAAAATAAAAATAGAAGTGAAAAGGACTCAATGAGACATGGCGAAACTACCATGTTATTTCTAACACCTGAGCTCTGTGCTTTTATGAATAGATTCTTTAGATGTTTCCATCTAATCAGATTGGTCCCTCAACTTCTACAACCAAAATGCTTACATCCACTTAGATTGGGTAGTGACATCCTTAATAAGGATAAATTTCTAGGCTCTGGAGTTTATTTATTGCAACGAAA
>NW_020633249.1:0-316 GCF_003573695.1 Papaver somniferum
CCGATGTCAAGTGTACGGACCCAAGGTGCAGAGACAATATCGTAATTTTCCTCCTTCTCTGAAAAATTTTATATTTAAAGTACCTTTCCATAGGGTAATTAAAAAAAAATAATGTCCCAAAGTCCAAAAGTCCAAAAGTCCAAAAAGAAAAGAAAAATTACAAAAATAATAAACCCTAATACAGTTTTTTTTTTCCTAAAAGAAAATAAACAAACCCTAAACTAAAATTGTCTTCTTTTATGTTCTTTTTTCTTTAATCTTTAGCTCCAAGTATTTATGAAATCACCAAACTCTTTGGCTCAATTTTCTTTATGAT
>NW_020633249.1:327-488 GCF_003573695.1 Papaver somniferum
TCTTCTTTTCTGTTCTTTTTGCTTTAATCTTTAGCTCCAAGTCTTTATGAAATCACCAAACTCTTTGGCTCAATTTTCTTTATGATCCAGAACCTGTAGACACAAGATAAATACCCAAAAACATAAAAAAAAGACAAAAAAAATAAAAAATAAAACAAAAA
>NW_020633249.1:688-1000 GCF_003573695.1 Papaver somniferum
AATGGGGTTTAGCTCCTCATATTAATCACTTGCTCAAAATACATGTTTGTTGCTCAAAAGTTGATTAAAAAGAAGAGAAGGTATAAAACAGCGTGTTTGTAACGAATATAATTGTTACGAACCACTGTTACAAAGTACCCTAACATAAAACTGTTGCAAACTCTGAATAATTGTTACAGAAATTGTGACAAACTGATTGAATTTGAAAGAAAAGGCCACGGATTCTGCGACTGTCTCTTACTGTTGTTCTGAGTTCTTCTTCTTCCTCTCGCATGTATCTCTGCAACTTGGTGTTTTTGTGCTCTGTTCTGT
>NW_020633250.1:0-195 GCF_003573695.1 Papaver somniferum
TCATCACTGTTTCCTTCTTGCCCGCCTTAGGAACACGTAACCTACGCGAACCTAAGCCTAAAATTTTGACTAGAACGAGACCAATAGGGTAACGAGCTTAATAGGAAAGTCATTCGAGAAATATTGGTTAATCTTTTAAGCATACTTCGAAGTTCATGATGGTTTCTATGAGTTGAATGCGTGATTGTGCCGCCT
>NW_020633250.1:206-542 GCF_003573695.1 Papaver somniferum
TGGTTTCTGTGAGTTGAATGCGTGACTGCGCCGCCTTGTAATGCGGTGAGGCCTTGGGTATCAAAGCTCTATGCAGCTTCCCTCGCCTCTATTCAACTTACTTTGACTCGGATTGATTCCAGAGGGGTTTGCTCAAATTGTAACGAATTCCCTTTCGAAGGATTAGAAGCTGGTCTAGAAAAAATATAAGTGGAGCCATCATGCTTTTTGTTTGCTAGATAAAATAGGCTTGTTGTGGTCGAGTCATCCTTCTTTGTGTTTGTTTAGAATTCCCTTACAGTTAGGATGTCGAACTGGTATTATAATAGCCAATACAATGAGTATCCGACTGAGCAG
>NW_020633250.1:628-1000 GCF_003573695.1 Papaver somniferum
TATTCAAAAGGACGAGGATTTGACTAGAGATACCCTCGTTTTAGACGATGTAGTATTTCCTGTTTACAAAGCCGATAATGATTTAGAGGAACGAGTTTATTCTGAGAATAATGTTTTAGAGTCTACCGATTTAGAAACAATAGTCTTAGACGAAGAAGATGAACTCGTAAAGATGAGTGAGGATGAACCTGACTTAGAAGAATCAATTGACCATTTCCAGGAAATGGATGACCTAGAAATTAGGGAAGTTGTGACTAGTCTTTCTAGAGACACAGAAAACTCTAAGTTTGGGGGTGATTATCATTCTCCATGTGCTTTAACTCTTAGAAAGTTCCCTCGTGTAGGACTTGACATTTATGCCTCAACCATATT
>NW_020633251.1:0-498 GCF_003573695.1 Papaver somniferum
CAAAATTCTGCGAAAGACCAATCTTTGGGAAGTGGTAGCCAATCTTACGTCAACTATGATAGTGATGATGACTATGAAAGTACAACGCTTGAACCAATTTATGGTGACATCCCCGAGGAGTGTACAATGGAGTCTTTTTACGATCAAAGTGAAGATGAAAAGGAATATGATGACAGTAGTGAAGCTTACTCAAGCATTGATCTTAATAATGATCAAGAACCTATTCAAAAGGTAGAGCTTGAGGATGATGCAATGCGTGTTCTTGAAAAGTTCCTTATGGAGAGACTTGAATCCGCAGTAGCATATGTGCCTTACAACAAAGAAGAGTGTGTTGAGAAGGAAACCGATATGACCAATATTGTGGAAGACCCGATTGAGCTTGCAAAGGATTGTAATGATGATGTCGAGACTTTGGTTAAGGAAGAAACGGACGAAGAATGGTTGTAAGGTTTGATAGAGGACCATGATATAAAAGAGGTGAATTACTCACTTGAGTTT
>NW_020633251.1:509-1000 GCF_003573695.1 Papaver somniferum
GAAGAATGGTTGCAAGGTTTGATAGAGGACCATGATATAAAAGAGGTGAATAACTCACTTGAGTTTTTCAAGGATGAAGAGGATTCCGTAATACAAGAGATTGTGCAAGGTTTGTCTAACCCTTTGCATATTGTTTCTTCTCCTTTATCTCTTATTGGTTTGAATGTATGTGCTTCGAAAACATTGTTGAATGACTTTGTTTCTCGATATCCGCCATTGGAAACGTTTGATTCTCATGTTATGCAGGTTTGTGAACAAGAAACCATGAAAGTTCCCGAATTCTATATTTTATATCCACTTCCAAGTGTGGACAAGAATAAGTAGGGGGGAAACTTTTATCGGTTAATAGCTTCGTTTCCGTTTTATATTATTAATATGTGTGCGAAGCTAGTGTTTGCAAAACAGGTTCTATGGAAGGATCCTCAACTTTTCAGATTGTTGGTGTATGGGGAATTCGTCTTGCAAGGATATGCCGGGCTGACGACTTTAAA
>NW_020633252.1:0-576 GCF_003573695.1 Papaver somniferum
GAGATGATAAATCTTCTCCTTTAAATTCATTGGGAGGGTTTAACTTTTGAGTTCTGAAACTGTTGGTGCAGCGAGCTTTCTGAAGTTACCAACACACTGTAGCATTTAAAGCTGCAAGATTCACTCCAAAAACCCTCAAAACATGAACAGAGTTTCCATTTAACCAAATTTGATTTAAGGCCTCATAAAATTATTATTTCTATAGAAAAGTTACAGGATACTAAGAGAAAACCAAACTTCCCTAGCCAAAGGTGCAAACTATTCAAAAGCTAAGTTACCATAGAAGAGCTCAAAAGTTAGCAATCCAATTTTGAGAGCACAAGTTAACATTAGAACCATCATGAAAAATCATAAATGATTGAAGATGGTTCATGGGGTTTGAGAGCACAATTTAACGGAAACTCTTCGCTCAAAGTTTTCTTTTTTGTCAGTTTGAGAAAGTTATACAAACTAGAAGTTGTTGATGTGTGTACAAGAAGATACACCTGTTAGATGGGTGCACATAAAAGTGCACTTTTTTTTTATCGCATCGAACGTAACATGCCATCCATGTATTTCCACTACTATGTTTGTATA
>NW_020633253.1:0-509 GCF_003573695.1 Papaver somniferum
AAGACGAAGGTGTTTGTGACTACTTTTCTATCTTGCCTATCGGAGATATAAATCTTAAGCCATCTTACGATTGTACTCAATCACGATAGAAAACAGCAAGATCAGATCAAGCAACTACATAGAAAATAGTTGGGTCTGGCTTCACAATCCCAATGAAGTCTTTAAGTCGTTAACTTACAGGATTTCGCGAAAAACCTAAGGTTAAAGGAGAATCGACTCTAGCTTATGCAACTAGTATCACAAATGAGTTATGGGGATTAGGTTCCCAAGTTGCTAGAGTTCTCCTTTATATAGTCTCCAAATCAGGGTTTGCAATCTTAGTTACCTTGGAAACAAAGCATTCAATATTCACCGTTAGATGAAAATGTAATTAGATTCAAGCTAATATGTTTCAACCGTCAGATCGAACTTAGCTTGTTATACACAAATGAAATGTAACCTCATTTAGGTTTGAGTAAACGTACCTAAACGTGTACACTTAGTTGGTTCAACAATAGTTAACCAATGGT
>NW_020633253.1:520-1000 GCF_003573695.1 Papaver somniferum
ATCGAACTTAGCTTGTTATACACAAATGAAATGTAACTTCATTTAGGTTTGAGTAAACGTACCTAAACGTGTACACTTAGTTGGTTCAACAATAGTTAACCAATGGTTAGCCATATGAGCACTTTCATATCAAACTTATTCATCTTCACCATAACTAGTTCAAATGACTCAAATGAACTAGTTAGAAAGTTGTTCAATTGCTTAGATATTATAGAAGTATACAAGACATAATCGAAGCAAAATCGATTTTGATTCACTCGAATTAATTCATGAGCATTATAGCCACGGTTTGCAAAGATTGCATTCCTTATTATATAAATGTTTTAGTTCAAGAACAAACCGATTTTAGAAAGTAACCTACCTAAGTATGCAAACGGGTACACATACTTAAGTAACCGGATTGAGTTTGTTTTTCACTTTCAAACTCCAGCAGAAATTCACGGACGTGAACTTTCCGCTAGTATGCGTACGGGTACGCAT
>NW_020633254.1:0-292 GCF_003573695.1 Papaver somniferum
CCTTACCTTTAACTCTCAGAAAGTCCCTTCACTTAGGACTTGATATCTCTGCCTCGATAATTTTACAAGATTACCTTCATACTCGTTTTCCCGAACCTAATGATATCCAGGAAGAAGTTCAGTCGTTAGAAACCCATCCCCTGGTTGATGTGGTTTTCCCAGGCTATGATGCCCAGATTGACTTTGTTTTCCCACCAAATAGTTTTCTTCCAACTGTGGGAACGTTTATATTCCAAATGTGTCGAATATTAAGTTGTGAGACTAAACCTAAATGCCTTAGGAAATTAGAATC
>NW_020633254.1:492-743 GCF_003573695.1 Papaver somniferum
GCCATATCTCGTCGAGTCCTTTTCACTTTCTATTTTTAGTTTTCTTTTATTTCAAGTGATTTGGTGGGGCACACGATTCAAGTTGTTACCTTTGTTAGGGTGAAATAGAGTGACTGAGTTATCAACAAAAAAAAAAAAAAAGACCGGACCAGTTAGACCAATCGGAATAAGTATTAACACTTGGATAGCAATATGCGTGTGTTCTCCCTGTTTCCGTCGCCTAAGCAAGCGTGGAATGCAGGACCCGTGGG
>NW_020633254.1:754-885 GCF_003573695.1 Papaver somniferum
CAATATGCGTGTGTTCTCCTTGTTTCCGTCGCCTAAGCAAGCGTGGAATGCAGGACCCGTGGGAACTATCGTGTAATCTGCTGACAAGAAGCATGCGCTTGGATCAAAAAGATCTATTCATGACGTTAAGT
>NW_020633255.1:0-721 GCF_003573695.1 Papaver somniferum
TACCACGAACAAATTGATGAGGGCAGAATCACAGGTTCAACAAGCTGTCCTTAACACATTAGTTCGCGGGTATACTCTAAAGTAATGCTAAACCCCAACGTGCGAAGATGTGTCCAGGATAAGACTGCCCGATATAACTTGTATTAGCACAATACAAGTTACCCACTCTTAAACTCAGCAACGGGGATGGAAGTAAAACGCCGCACGAAAATAAAAGCAAGAAGATGAAGAAAAGTAGACCTAGAGATGGTCGCTGCTTGTGTGTTTTGAAAAGAGATTTTCGAGTTGTATTTATAGGAAAATTAACTTGCAAATCAAGTTAGGTTTAGGTTTTTTCTTATAAAACGAGTTTTGTTTCTTGTAAAACAATTAAACACAAAAAAGGAATTTTTTCCATAAATAAAACTCTTAAATAAATTATTTATCAAGTTAAAAACTTGCAAAAATAATTTCAAGTAGACACGGACTTGGTGCTTGGTACACGCGCATGGGTCGAAACATCTATTTTTCGCCCCACCCGTTTTGCCCGATATAACTTGTATTAGCACAATACAAGTTACCCACTCTTAAACTCAGCAACGGGGATGGAAGTAAAACGCCGCACGAAAATAAAAGCAAGAAGATGAAGAAAAGTAGACCTAGAGATGGTCGCTGCTTGTGTGTTTTGAAAAGAGATTTTCGAGTTGTATTTATAGGAAAATTAACTTGCAAATCAAGTTAG
>NW_020633255.1:732-1000 GCF_003573695.1 Papaver somniferum
CACCCACATTGTTTTACAACATATCCATGAGAACATGGTAATATAGTAGAGCACCTCTTTAGTTTTCCACAATGTGGGACTAAAGGTTCCATTTCATTCACTCAAAAATGAGTGAGTATCCTTAGAACCTTAGATCATGAGATCAAACCACACCAAGACCAAAAAATCATTTATTAAATAACTCATTTTCTCCAACAATCCCCCACATGAATGAAATCTCGGTAAAAATCGAAAAATCAGAGTACGGAAAATACCATTTAGGCAAAGG
>NW_020633256.1:0-294 GCF_003573695.1 Papaver somniferum
ACTCTCCCTCTTGTTGCACACTAGCACTAATTTTCTGCCTAACAGCTGCAGTTTTATGCTTAGGGTAGAATTTCATATAGAAGGCAGCGATAAGTTCCTGCCATGTTTATATGGATTCAGATGGTAGGTTGTTAAGCCAGGTCTTGGCTTTATCTCTCAAGGAAAAGGGAAACTCTTAAGTTTCAAGACTTCATCGGTAAGGTCCTTTATCCTAATTGTCCCACAGATTTCCTCAAAGTCCCTAATATGAAAATAAGGGTTCTCATCATCTTTTCCTAAGAATATAGGGATCAT
>NW_020633256.1:494-1000 GCF_003573695.1 Papaver somniferum
CCAGTCCTTGCCCTTTACTAGGAATTTAAAAACAGTCCATATTCAAGTCCTCAGCATATATTCACCTTAAGGAGTCCAGTAACCCGCTTGCAGGAGATTCGCGGGTGTTTAGAATTTTACCTCCCGTACCAGACGGGCGAAGAACCGCTGAAGTCGACTCGGGCCACGACTCCTATGCCGTGTGCGAACCCGAGGGGCCGAGACGATATTGTAATTGTCGTCCTTCCCTGCAAACAGTTTATATTTAAGGGTACCCTTCCGTAGGGTTTAAAAATAAAAATAAAAATGTCCCAAAATTAATGTCCAAAGTCCATAAAAAAAAATAAATACAAAAGAAAAGAAAGTCTAATAAAAAAAAAAATTACAAAAAAAAAATGTCTCTTTTTTTTTCTCTCTTTTTATCAAAATAAATAAATAAAATTCTTCTTCTTTCGCTCCTTTAGCTTTGCTTTTCGCTCCCAAACTTTATGCGTACATTGTATGCTAACTGTTGCAAATTATTCAAA
>NW_020633257.1:0-183 GCF_003573695.1 Papaver somniferum
TATTTTCAGTTTTATGGCATCAACTCATGTTGTTGATCCCATTAATTAGATCAACTTCTGTTGTTGAAAAGAAGGGAAAAAAGAAGCGAATGGCATGTTCACCAACAAAAATAATAAAAAGCTACTTCTAAGTAATAAGATCACTTACAATAACATTTATTTGTTGTCACTTTTGGTTGTTGA
>NW_020633257.1:194-488 GCF_003573695.1 Papaver somniferum
CAGAGAAATGGAATTTTTTTGACTCATATAACTTTTTGTGTCCACAAAAAATTGGGATGCATGTGTTTAGAAACACAAGGGCATATGTAGCTCTACCTTTTAGACAGTGCGTTGTCAGTGGCATAAAGTTATATGAAGGAATATATTCCTTTTTTTTCAAATAAATGATTTCCACCTCTAATGCACAATAATGATGCTCAAGTACTTCTGAGTCCAAAATGTCATTTTTGAGTCAAGTTAGGTCCAACTGGAAAAAACCTTACTAAAAAAAATCATAACCCGGTTTCTCGGCCA
>NW_020633257.1:499-832 GCF_003573695.1 Papaver somniferum
GGATCAACTCTTATTGTTGATCCCATATATGGTCTACCATTAGCATCAACAACAATAACTGAAACATCAACTTTTTTTATTCTTATTTCATTGAACTTTTTTATTCTTATTTCAATAGATAATTGTAACATTATTCATCAAATATTTGTAGAATCAACATGTTATTATTTTAGATTACAACTCACAGAACACATAGAATAAATCATTTTATGGGATCAACTCTTATTATTGACCCCCTATTAGCATCAATTTCAACTGAAAGTTGATTTTTTGCAGAACTTTTTGACATCAACATGCAAATACTGAAGAACACACAAATAGAACAATAGATGT
>NW_020633257.1:843-986 GCF_003573695.1 Papaver somniferum
TAAATGTATTTGCATGTGCATGAATGTATTTGTGGAAATTAAATTGACTTTGCATGCATGAGTATATTTTAGTTATTATTATCTTAATTGTATTTGCATATTCATGAATGTATTTGTGGAAAGTAAATTGAGCATGAATATAT
>NW_020633258.1:0-502 GCF_003573695.1 Papaver somniferum
TCATATGGAGTTTTATCTGATCCTTTAAAGGGTACTATGTTCAAGATGTAATTGGCTGTGAGGATAGCCTCCTAATTAAATTTTTTGATGGGGTTATAGTAAATAGGATTCGTTTCAGACTTGTGAAGGAAATGGAATTTTTAGATTTAATAAAAATATATATACAAAAATATTAACAATGGGCGAGAGGTACTGGGACTAAGGATTTGGCCGAATTCACTACACAGGGTTCATTCATATATTCTTTGACAATTTAAAACTCAATAAAATTAACATGGACTCTGATTTTGCCAAGATAGATTCTCAAAACATCGATTGTAAGTCCTAAGCATGATGTATCAAAACACCTAAGCTAAGCATATATCATCAAGTTAAATAACAACCAATTAATTCAAATCATATTTCAATTTTAAATTAATGCAAAAGTCATATAAAAGAATAAAATAAATTTACCCGTGTATGAAATTCACCCTCCTCCGTCGTACCAGTGTTGGGTTTAGCT
>NW_020633258.1:513-1000 GCF_003573695.1 Papaver somniferum
AATTTTAGATTAATGCAAAAGTCATAAAAAAGAATAAAATAAATTACCCCAAGGATGAAATTCAGCCTCCTCCGTCGTCCCAGTGTTGGGTTTTAGCTCCTCATGATGAAAACACGCTCAAAATATATTTTTATAGCTCAAATGGTTTTTACAATGGAGAGAAAAGGAGAAAATGGTGTAAAACTGTAATCTGCGACGCACAAAAAGCGTCACAGAATGAACGATAAAACACAAGTGCTGCTGATGTTTAGACTGCAATGCGACCCACGGCTGTGCGTCTCAGACACTGTTGATAAACCACTGTCCTTGCGAGTCGGTTCTTCGTGTTCTTGGTGTTCTTCATCAGCAGCAACAGCAGAAACAGAGTTTCATCAACTCTTGATTTCTGCTTCTCTGGACCTTCTCTCCTCAGCCTCCCAGACTCTCGACAACCTTTCTACTCAACCCCAACAACCTATTTATAGCCAACAGACCCATCGAATCTCGC
>NW_020633259.1:0-159 GCF_003573695.1 Papaver somniferum
GTGTCAAGTTTTCGCTTTACATTCTTTCGCCCCACTCCAGATTTTTCAGTATCTCCTTCAGAGCTTTTTGATTGGGACTTTGTAGTTGTGGTCTGTGAATGTTGAGCACTTTCAGATTGCACATTCTTCTTCCTAGTAGCCTGTCTCTTTGTAGTTGGT
>NW_020633259.1:170-475 GCF_003573695.1 Papaver somniferum
CTCTTTGTAGTTGGTGATGAAATTTTAGCACTTTCAGGTTGTCGACGACGCTTAGGAGTTGTTGCACATTTAGTTAGAGAAGAAACAGCAGCACTTGGTTCTAACTTCTTGTTCCTTGGTGATGATCGCCTACTTTCAGGTGGAAGGGTTGGTTCTGCGGACTTGGTGTGAGTCGGGGTTTGCAGCTTTCAAGTGAGTGAAGCACTTTCAGTTGGGGACTGTTGAGTGTTCTGCTTGTTTTTCATCTGCAAAAAGTGTAGCTTAGTTAAAATGAGAAGGTAAGTAGTTTGTTGTGAAATTGAGAT
>NW_020633259.1:675-944 GCF_003573695.1 Papaver somniferum
ATAGGTAAGATGCTTTCATAATATTCCTCCAACCCTTAAACCTGACCGGTTTTTGCAACTTCGAGACATAACATGGCTCCGAGATCGAAACCTGGCGGTGAGTGGACTACTCTAACTCGGAAACTTCATAAGAACGATGAATCTGTCGATTCATAGTTAAGATGCTTTCATAATATTCCTCCAACCCTTAAACCTGACCGGTTTTGGCAACTTCGAGACATAACATGGCTCCGAGATCGAAACCTGGCGGTGAGTGGACTACTCTAACT
>NW_020633260.1:0-344 GCF_003573695.1 Papaver somniferum
ACATTCTCAACATTGAAGATAAAAATCAAAACATCATATAACATTCACTATCAACTGTCATGCAATAACTGAAATTGAAATTGTGAAATAAAACAGAACAAAATGTTTTTCTGGCTAGTCCAGAGATCATCCCCCTCTACCCCTCTACATCACCCCCTATTTATATCACCAAATACCCAATTTTTCCGAAACCCTAGAATTGAAATTAGGGTTTTCAATCTCCGAAATTTACTCACCAAAACTTTGAATTGACGTCGCCCCATGTCTTCTCTGCCTCTCTCGGTTCTTCTCCTGCTCCCAATCGCTACAATTGCTCCCTAATTTGAGGTGTTTTATCAACCCTC
>NW_020633260.1:355-679 GCF_003573695.1 Papaver somniferum
CAAAACTCCATCTTTTTGAAAAAAATTGAAAAATTCCAAAAAAATTGAAAAATCAAGAATTCAAAAAAAAAAAAAAAAAATTAAAAAATTAAAAAAATCATAAAAATGGAGCTCATTTACCTTGAAATGTTGACTCTTGTGCAAATATGTATTTTTATTAAGGAGTCTTAGTCTAGATATTTAGGCACCCTGATTCTAGCACAATTCACATAGTGATAAGAAATTTGCACGCGCACGATCTACCAATATATGTATGGCCTCGATCTTCAAGGTGTTTGATAGGAAGTTACGATTGCCAATCACTTTAGAATACTGAACGAAACT
>NW_020633260.1:879-1000 GCF_003573695.1 Papaver somniferum
GCACTCATCAAATACCCCCAAACCTGAATTTTACTTGTCCTCAAGTAAAACAAAACTAAGGAAATCCTAACTATACCACTGTCGCTGGTCTCTCGAATGCATTTAGAATATGCACTAAGCC
>NW_020633261.1:0-475 GCF_003573695.1 Papaver somniferum
TACACAAGACACAATTGAAGCAAAGATGATTTGATTCACTTGAATCGGTTCATGAACTTTTATATCCACGGTTTGCAAACTGCATTCCTTAGTCTTTTTAAGTTTAAGTTCAGAAATCATCTTCAGATATATAACCTTCTCAAGTTCGCAGACTAGGTTCGCGGACTTAAGTTACCAGGCAGAGTTTACAAACTCCAGCAGAAATTCTCGGGTATGAGAACTTCGCCGGTTCGCGTACTTAGCTCATGCAAGTAGTTTGTCAACTCCGGCAGAAATTCTCGGGTTTGAGAACTTCGACAGTTCGCGGACTGGGTTCGCGGACTTAGCTCATGCCATTCTTCCGATTCTCTTGATCAACAAAGTTCGCAAACTTTGGTTCAAGGAATATGACTTATACATAAATGTGTTTCCACAACAATGCTTATGTCCACCATTGGTTATGTAATCTAAACTCTCATTTCAATCATTGAAACAT
>NW_020633261.1:486-1000 GCF_003573695.1 Papaver somniferum
AACAATGCTTATGTCCACCATTGGTTATGTAATCTAAACTCTCATTTCAATCATTGAAACATTCTGAGAGGACGTTATACAGTTGTTACACCATTTCTCGTCAAAGCAATTTTCAAGATGATTGAAACATATCATGACTTTCGTCACATGGTAAAGATAAACATGAGCGAAGCGAAAAGCTTACCAACACATATTTCGAGATATAGATAGGCGAGGTATACTCGTCTCGAAATACCAAATGTGTATAATCCAAGTCTATATATATAGAGTACGACTTCTTGTCTCAAAGAGTAGGAGATATAGTAGATAGACTTTTGAGTAACAGATAAGTTCAAGTCTTCACATACCTTTTTGTCGATAAGTTCCACCGGTTCCTTAAGTAGTTCTTCTACTTCTATGATGAGTCGCCGTGAAGTCTTTGAGCTCAACTACACTTTCTATCCTAGTCCGAGACTTAGCTATAATAGATTAGAAATCAAGACTTATAGTTTTGATCATTAACATCGACAAACGT
>NW_020633262.1:0-503 GCF_003573695.1 Papaver somniferum
AGATCATATCATACAACTACAAGAAAGTAGTATCGGTCTGGATTCACAATCCCAATGAAGTCTTTAAGTCATTAACCTGGTTTAGAATAAGAAACCAAAGGTTAAAGGAGAATCGACCCTAGCTTACACAACTAGTATCACACTAAGGTGTGGGGATTAGGTTTCCCAGTTGCTAGATTTCTCCCTTATATAGTCTTTCAAGTCAGGGTTTGAAATCAATGTTAGCTTGGTAACAAAGCATTCAATATTCACCGTTAGATGAAAACCTGATTAGATTCAAGCTAATATCTTTCAACCGTGAGATCGGAAACCTAGATTGTCACACACAAATGAAATGCATGTTTCTAGGTTTGTGTAACGGTACCCAAACATGTACATTTGTTGGTTCAACAATAGTTAACCAAATGGTTAGCCATATGAGCACTTTCATATCAACCATATTCTTCTTCACCATAACTAATTCAAATGACTCAAATGAACTAGTTAGAGAGTTGTTCAATTGC
>NW_020633262.1:514-1000 GCF_003573695.1 Papaver somniferum
ATATTCTTCTTCACCATAACTAATTCAAATGACTCAAATGAACTAGTTAGAGAGTTGTTCAATTGCAAGAAAATCTAATGTAACTACACAAGACATAATTTAAGCAAAAACAATTTGATTAACTCGAATCGGCTCATGAACTTTATAGCCACGGTTTGCAACTAGCATTCTTTAGTTTATATAAACATGAGTTCACAAACAATCGTCTTTAGATATAACCTAACTCAAGTTCGCGGACTAGGTTCGTGGACTTAAGTTCCTGGAAGGAGTTCTCAAACTCCAGCATATTTTCTCAGGTCGAGACTTCCGCCAGTTCGCGGACTGGGTTCACGAACTGAGTTCGCGGACTTAGTTCACGGCTCTTGTTCCGGCTCTCTTGATCAACAAAGTTCGCAAACTTCTGTTCAAGGAATAAGGACTTATACATATATGTGTTTCCACGACAATACTTATATCCTTCATTGGTTATATAATCAAATCTCTCAT